>NC_060193.1:58552936-58627936 GCF_021184085.1 Oncorhynchus gorbuscha
ATCATAACCCTAACCCGCACCATAACCCTAACCCACATCATAACCCTAACCCGCACCATAACCCTAACCCTAACTCACATCATAACCCTAACCCGCACCATAACCCTAACTCACACCATAACCCTAACCCGCACCATAAAACTAACCCGGATCATAACCCTAACTCACATCATAACCCTAACCCGGATCATAACCCTAACTCACATCATAACCCTAACCCGGATCATAACCCTAACCCGCACCATAACCCTAACCCGGATCATAACCCTAACTCACATCATAACACTAACCCGGATCATAACCCTAACTCACATCATAACCCTAACCCACATCATAACTCTAACCCGCACCATAACCCGTATCATAACCCTAACTCACATCATAACCCTAACCCACATCATAACCCTAACCCACATCAAAACCCTAACCCACATCATACCCCTAACCCACATCATAACCCTAACCCACATCATACCCCTAACCCACATCATACCCCTAACCCACATCATAACCCTAACCCACATCATACCCCTAACCCACATCATAACCCAAGCCACATCCCTAACACTCTGGCAGAGCTCCAGCAAAGGACTAATGTATTTATATTGAGAGATACCTGGAGAAAATCCAACAAGCTCTCACAGTCTTAAATCAGAATTAGACGTTCATCCATTCTGAAATGTGAAATTTTGAACTGTTCCAAACGTCAAATTCTGAAGTGTTTAAGGGTAAGTTTAGGCATTAACTCTGAATGGTTAAGGTTAGGGTTAAGGTTGGGGAATTATGTGATTATATTAATTCATTTACCAGTATAGGATATTAGCCCACACAGCCTACAAGATGTCCATTCATTGTTTCACATTTAGTTTTGTTTCAGTAAAATGCTAGGCTGCTGTTCATTAGGCGCAAGCCTTTCTAAATGCTCACGAGAAGCGTAATTGTTCAATACATTTTTAAGAGAAAAAAAGAGAACTGTACAGCGCATTTGAGATATTTGCGGGTTAGAGTTGGGAGTGGGGTGTAGTTTTCGGCCATCCGCATCACTAGCTTACGGCCATCCGCATCACTAGCTTACGGCCATCCGAATCACTAGTTTACGGCCATCCGCATCACTAGCTTACGGCCATCCGCATCACTAGTTTACGGCCATCCGCATCACTAGCTTACGGCCATCCGCATCACTAGTTTTCGGCCATCCGCATCACTAGTTTTCGGCCATCCGCATCACTAGTTTTCGGCCATCCGCATCACTAGCTTACGGCCATCCGCATCACTAGTTTACGGCCATCCGCATCACTAGCTTACGGCCATCCGCATCACTAGCTTACGGCCATCCGCATCACTAGCTTACGGCCATCCGCATCACCATTTTACGGCCATCTGCATCACCATTTTACGGCCATCCGCATCACTAGTTTACGGCCATCCGCATCACTAGTTTACGGCCATCCGCATCACTAGCTTACGGCCATCCGCATCACTAGTTTACGGCCATCCGCATCACTAGCTTACGGCCATCCACATCACTAGTTCACTAGTTTACAGCCATTCGCATCACTAGCTTACGGCCATCCGCATCACTAGCTTACGGCCATCCGCATCACTAGCTTACGGCCATCCGCATCACTAGCTTACGGCCATCCGCATCACTAGCTTACGTTTACGGCCATCCGCATCATTAGTTTACGGCCATCCGCATCATTAGTTTACGGCCATCCGCATCATTAGTTTACGGCCATCCGCATCATTAGTTTACGGCCATCCGCATCACTAGCTTACGGCCATCTGCATCACTAGCTTACGGCCATCTGCATCACTAGCTTACGGCCATCTGCATCACTAGCTTACGGCCATCTGCATCACTAGCTTACGGCCATCTGCATCACTAGCTTACGGCCATCTGCATCACTAGCTTACGGCCATCCGCATCACTAGCTTACGGCCATCCGCATCACTAGCTTATGGCCATCCGCATCATTAGTTTACGGCCATCTGCATCACTATCTTACGGTAATCCGCATCACTAGCTTACGGCCATCCGCATCACTAGTTTACGGCCATCTGCATCACTAGCTTACGGCCATCCGCATCACTAGCTTACGGCCATCCGCATCACTAGTTTACGGCCATCTGCATCACTAGCTTCGGCCATCTGCATCACTAGCTTACGGCCATCTGCATCACTAGCTTACGGCCATCCGCATCACTAGCTTACGGCCATCCGCATCACTAGCTTACGGCCATCCGCATCATTAGTTTACGGCCATCTGCATCACTAGCTTACGGCCATCCGAATCACTAGTTTAAGGCCATCCTCATCACTAGCTTACGGCCATCTGCATCACTAGCTTACGGCCATCCGAATCACTAGTTTACGGCCATCTGCATCACTAGCTTACGGCCATCCGAATCACTAGTTTACGGCCATCCTCATCACTAGTTTACGGCCATCTGCATCACTAGCTTACGGCCATCCGAATCACTAGTTTACGGCCATCTGCATCACTAGCTTACGGCCATCTGCATCACCATTTTACGGCCATCCGCATCACTAGCTTACGGCCATCCGCATCACTAGCTTACGGCCATCCTCATCACTAGTTTACGGCCATCCTCATCACTAGTTTAGGGCCATCCGCATCACTAGCTTACGGTGCACCGGGGCCTCCCCCTCCTCTTTCTATTCTGGTTAGAGCCAGTTTGCACTTTTCTGTGAAGGGAGTTGTTCATAGCATTGTACGTGATCTTCAGTTTCTTGGCATTTTCTCGCATGGAATAATCTTCATTTCTCAGAACAAGATTAGACTGACGAGTTTCAGAAGAAAGGACTTTTTTTCTGGCCATTTTGAACCTGTAATCAAACCCACAAATGCTGATGCTCCAGATACTCAACTAGTCTAAAGAAGGCCAGTTTTATTGCTTCTTTAATCAGAACAACAATTTTCAGCTGTGCTAACATAATTGTAAAAGGGTTTTCTAATGATAAATTAGAAAGCCTTTTAAAATGATAAACTTGGATTAGCTAACACAACGTGCCATTGGAACACAGGAGTGATGGTTGCTGATAATGGGCCTCTGTACGCCTATGTAGATATTCCATAAGAAATCAGCTGTTTCCAGCTACAATAGTCATTTACAACATTAACAATGTCTACATTGTATTTCTGATCAATTTGATGTTATTTTAATAGACAAAAAATGTGTGTTTCTTTCAAAAACAAGGACATTTCTAAATGACCCCAAACTTTTGAACAGTAGTTTATGTAAATGACTCGAATTTGGCTTTTTTTGAGGTCAATAACTCTGATAAATAGCTTCATTACGGGCAATGAAACCTATTGTTTCCATTCTAATTAATTATAGCAATAGTAAGCTCTTCATCTTCCCGCTCTCCCTCTCAAGCTGAACAGGACATCAGTAGGCCTAGTCCACTTGCACAGATATTGCATTTTTTTGGGACAAATTGACTGGCCTCCTGAAGTGCCACCGTACACAGCACAGTCATTGGGAACGCCTATCCAATGAAGTGTGTAATGCAGTGTAGCCTAGTTGTATATACAGCATCCCAGCAGCAAAAAAACTTGGGAAGGAAGTACGTTTTCTTAGAAATATAACTTTTCCCTGCTGTCACGTTGGTATGAAGAGATTCAGGAGACAGGCGCAGGAATGCGTAATATTTTTTAAAATTATACCCCAAATTACGCCGTGGGGTGTAAAGGCACGGGGACGAAGACCAAACAAGCATGTACATAAAACACAGGGTAGAAACCCAAACAAAAGAGCGAGGAATACCTTGAATAAAAAACACACACGCAGAATGATTAACACACGGGACTAGACCCGTAATCATCTGCGCAATCCACAAGGGCCTGTAAGCCCAAAACACACAGCACAGGTCCTCACAGCACCAACGGACAATGGAACAATAACCGACAGCACCATGGTGAACAAAGGGCACATATACACAAATACAATCAGTGGGAATAGGGGCCAGGTGTGTGCAATGAAAGTTCCAGAGGGATCTGTGACACATGTGCTTCTCCGAACATGCTCTTAGTATAGCCTATATTATAGGCCAGCCTTTCTCAAACTTATTTGTGCCAGGGACACCCGGGAGTTGTGAAGGTGTTTTCAACAGCCAGTCTGCTGCGATATTTAAATTTTGTTGCAGCAAGCATCAGCCTGGTGGTCCCATACCTGTTTGTGTTGTAGGCCTATAGCAAACTTCTAAAGTTGAGAATAGATGTGAGAAAATGCCTCTATCCACTTTGTCTCTCCAGGTGCCCAGCTTTTTCTTGAAATCGGCAATATTATTGTTTGCTTGGAAAATGTCACCTGCATGGTTTTGGTTGAGCAGTAGACTCGTCCGTAGGCCTACAGATCCCGATACAATGGTCCCATCGTAAACCATGTCCCGTGATGTACTCGTTCAGAACACAGAATATTTCACCTGTAGTTTTATTCTGAGGAAACTCTCTGTAAGAAAGACATTCTTCATATATGTAGCTAATATATACAAGAAGTGGCATTTGAAATGTCAGCCGTCTCATCTAATTGGATTACAAACCAATTTGATGTGCGGTCTCTGTCTAAAACCTCCATGTGATTCTATATCATCGGCCAGATCCTGGATTCTACGCATGACAGTGTCATTGGAACGTGGGATTTCACTGATCTTTGTAGCAGCAAATCAAACCTCTGAGCAAGCATCCACGACTGAGGGCATGACCAGCTTTTCAACTATAGTGAGAGGAGCCTGGCACTGGGAAATGTTATGAGAGAGGAAGTACGAAGCCTTCAGTAAACTCTCATTGTCTGTGAAATTATTGTGCAGCATTTTTGTTTGTTTGGTTTGAAATAAATAAATAATGGTCTGTTTTATCCTTGAGATGTGGAAGTTTAGCTTCTAAATGTCTGCTTATTTACGATGGCTTCATAGCATATCGGCTGAGGCAAGTCTGACATATCACACAGACTGGGTTTGGTGGGCAGCTGTTATCAGAGAGAGAGAGAGAGAGAGAGAGAGAGAGAGAGAGAGAGAGAGAGAGAGAGAGAGAGAGAGAGAGAGAGAGAGAGAGAGAGAGAGAGAGAGAGAGAGAGAGAGAGAGAGAGAGAGAGAGAGAGAGAGAGAGAGAGAGCGAAAGAGAGAGAGAGAGAGAGAGAGAGAGAGAGAGAGAGAGAGAGAGAGAGAGAGAGAGAGCAGGCTGAGCAGCAGGGCTAGCTTGTGTGTGTGTGTTTGGTATAGCTATAATTAGTCATGGCAACACAATTTGTTTACTGCTACCTACATAGTTCAGCGCATTGCACAAGTAGTCCCACTGCACGTATTTATTTGAGTCAAATATGCCACAGACCACACAAAACAAATCATATTCAAGATAGGTTAAGTAATCCCTCTCACCCCACCCCCCCTAAGTTTTAGATGCACTATTGTAAGTGACTGTCCCACTGGATGTCATAAGGTGATTGCACCAATTTGTAAGTCGCTCTAGATAAGAGCGTCTGCTAAATGACTTAAATGTAAATGTAAATGTAAATAAATATGCTGCAGACTGGAAGGATTCCTCCGCAGACTGGGATTTGAGAAAGGCTTGTATAGGCTATGGATCATTTTAGTGAGACCACACGGGGCTCACTTGATATTGTGCTCCAGCAGAAAATCAGTGTTTCGCTCTCTCTCTGGTCTCTCTCTCTCTCTCTCTCTGGTCTCTCAGTCTCTCTCTCTCTCTCTCTTTGGACTCTCAGTCTCTCTCTCTCTCACTCTGGTCCCTCCCTCCCTCCCTCTCGTTCTCTCTCTCCCTCTCTTTTTCATTGATTTATTCCAATGAAGTCATCACCAGGTTTGGAGTGAGAGAACTGCTTCAGGTACTCTGAACCTGCTAGCTTACAGAGACGTTTCCAAATGTCATTCCTTTCACTGTCTCATCTCCTCTCTTCCCTGCTTTCCCCCTCCATGTTCCACCTAACCTTTACATTAGCTCACATCTGCCGAGCATGAGGATATGTGTCTAATGGAATATAGGTAGGGAAGGGGTCTGACAGCTGAGAGGCTTCGTCCCAAATGGCACCCTGTTCCCCACATAGTTCATTACTTTTGACCAGAGCCCTCTAACTTTGCCCACCCCTGATCTAGGGAATGGTGTGCCATTTGGTACCAGGGACTTCCTAATATGGATGCCGTACAAGGGGGTCACAAAAGAGGTTGGAGAAGCAAATTCTGGATGAAATGCATTGTTATTTAGGAGTAAAACCTGGATCAAACGCATCATTCGCATGGAGTTTTCTCTGAGACGTTTATATAATGATGAATTGATTCCTGTGGAGGTTTGAGTACATTGTGAGGGTAGTTACGAAATGTGTTCCTGATGTAGCTACTGTTCTACAGAGAGAGGTCTCCGGACATATCAGAATGTGTTTTAAACATCAATGACCAATAAGAAAAACCTATAGGGACTCAAGTTAGCAAGTTTGGAGTATTGTGGACTGTGGTTTTTCCTTGGAACTCTTATTCACTGGAGCAGTAAGTGTTATTATGTGTTTTCAGTGTTTCCTGTTCTCTGTTGTTGTTATGGTAATGCTATGTCTGCCATGCCATGGTCAGTCCTGCTATAATTGCCCCTTGCGGACCAATAAAGCATATTGAAGTGAATTGGCTTGAACAAAAGCACAGCAAGACGCTGGATGGATGAATTGGATGGATGGACTGTTAGATTAACAGAGGAACGGATGGACTGTTGGATTAACAGAGGAATGGATGGACTGTTGGATTAACAGAGGAATGGATGTACTGTTGGATTAACAGAGGAATGGATGGACTGTTGGATTAACAGAGGAATGGATGGACTGTTGGATTAACAGAGGAATGGATGGACTGTTGGATTAACAGAGGAATGGATGGACTGTTGGATTAACAGAGGAATGGATGGACTGTTGGATTAACAGAGGAATGGATGTACTGTTGGATTAACAGAGGAATGGATGGACTGTTGGATTAACAGAGGAATGGATGGACTGTTGGATTAACAGAGGAATGGATGTACTGTTGGATTAACAGAGGAATGGATGGACTGTTGGATTAACAGAGGAATGGATGGACTGTTGGATTAACAGAGGAATGGATGGACTGTTGGATTAACAGAGGAATGGATGGACTGTTGGATTAACAGATGAATGGATGGACTGTTGGATTAACGGACGGATGGACGGATTGTGAAGACAAAGAGACAGATGCATCAACAGCTCCATGTCTGTGAGAGTCCCCTGGACAGGTACTGTATACGTACTAGTGATCCATGGAGTATTCAGCCCATGTGTGTGTGTGTGTGTGTGTGTGTGTGTGTGTGTATGTATTTATGTGTGTCTGTGTGTGTGTGTGTGTTTTCGTGTCTGTGTGTATGTGTATATGTTGCTCCAAGGCTGAAGAGCAGAGCTGTTCCCACTAGACGCCCACAAATCAAAGTAAAAGAGAACTCCCAGAGTTCCCTTGCTCTCCTCTCCAGCTCCTCAGTTTACGCCCACTCAGTATAACTTTACCATCCAAGACCAGCAACGTGATAAGCAAAGCAAGCAAGCCTGATCACTTTCAGAGAACACACACACGCCGTGCAATAATAAAGAATGTATGATCGCCTGAATTATTGACTAACGCCATTAAACATTCATTGATGTTATTGAAGAAATAGCTATGGCTGGTGACGGAAAAGTGACATTTTTCTAGTAGAGCTGTCGGAGTGCGGTGAGGTATTTGTGGTAAAATGGCCTTTCAAGGGTTGTTATTGCGCTGTGTGTCCCTGACTCTCTTGTATGAGGATAAATGTATATGCATTTATCTCTGTATATGCATGCAAACACGGGAGGTGTCACGACTCCTACAGAAGGTGGCTCCCCTTCCTGTTCGGGTGGCGCTCGGCGGTCGTCGTCACCTATTAGCTGCCACTGATCCTTTTTCCCCTTTCTGTTTATTGGTTTCACCTGTTTGTGTTGTAGGCTGATTAGTCGGGCTTTATTTACCAGTGACCCGCCTGCTCTTTGTGCGGGATTGTTTTGTGTAACTTGTGTGCACGTCTGTGGGTTACGTGTTTCCCATTTCGTGCGTTTTGCTGGACAGTTTAAGTCCCCGTGTTTGGGGCATTTGTATTGTTGTGCACCCTGTGTTTCGTGGGGTTGGCGTATGTTCTCCGTTTTGTGCATTAAAGATAGCACTACCCTGAACTCTCTGTTTCCTGCGCCTGACTTCTCACCCACTACACCCAGTACGTTACAGGAGGAGAACGGCTCCAGGCTATCTCAAATCCTATCTATTATCCTGGACTGGTAATCTTAGATCACACTCCGCACGTGTGCATAGGAATCACTAGGGCGCCCGTTCTCATGGTAACACCTTCATATATAAACACAATAATTAGAGTTTTCATGGTAACAGCTTAAAACGTAATAACAATCACTAGGTGGGTGCTTATGTCTGTCCTATTTCACACATGTACAAGCGTGTATTAATACGTATGTGTTGTTTTGCATCTCTCCTTGAGACACCCTGGGAGAGTGGGGTGAGACACCCTGGGAGAGTGGGGTGAGACACCCTGGGAGAGTGGGGTGAGACACCCTGGGAGAGTGGGGTGAGACACCCTGGGAGAGTGGGGTGAGACACCCTGGGAGAGTGGGGTGAGAAACCTTGGGAGACTGGGGTGAGAAACCCTGGGAGAGTGGGGTGAGACACCCTGGGAGAGTGAAGTGAGACCATGGGAGAGTGGGGTGAGACACCCTGGGAGAGTGAAGTGAGACCATGGGAGAGTGGGGTGAGACACCCTGGGAGAGTGGGGTAAGACACCCTGGGAGGGTGGGGTGAGACACCCTGGGAGGGTGGGGTAAGACACCCTGGGAGAGTGGTGTGAGACACCCTGGGAGAGTGGGGTGAGACACCCTGGGAGAGTGGTGTGAGACACCCTGGGAGAGTGGGGTGATACACCCTGGGAGAGTGGGGTAAAACACCCTGGGAGAGTGGTGTGAGACACCCTGGGAGAGTGGGATAAGACACCCTGGGAGAGTGGGGTAAAACACCCTGGGAGAGTGGGTGTGAGACACCCTGGGAGAGTGGTGTGAGACACCCTGGGAGAGTGGGGAGAGACACCCTGGGAGAGTGGGGTGAGACACCCTGGGAGAGTGGTGTGAGACACCCTGGGAGAGTGGGGTAAGACACCCTGGGAGAGTAGGGTAAGACACCCTGGGAGAGTGGGGTGAGACCCTGGGAGAGTGGGGTAAGACACCCTGGGAGAGTGGGGTGAGACACCCTGGGAGAGTGGGGTGAGACACCCTGGGAGAGTGGGGTAAGACACCCTGGGAGAGTGGGCTGAGACACCCTGGGAGAGTGGGGTAAGACACCCTGGGAGAGTGGGGTAAGACACCCTGGGAGAGTGGGCTGAGACACCCTGGGAGAGTGGGGTCACGGCCAGGGTCAGCCATTATCAACCGTGATCCAGGAGCAATTAGGGTTTTAAGTATCTTACTAACGGCGCATCGACAGCCTTTCACCTTGTTGGCTCAGCTTTCACACCCAAAGCTCTTAACCACCAGGGTGTCTGCTACCTTCATCTTAAACTTTACACCAGTGTCTTCCATTCTGCCCATGAGTGAACAGGCTCATTAGAGAATAACAGTGTCTTCCAGTCTGCCCATGAGTGAACAGACACATGAGAGAACACCAGTGTCTTCCATTCTGCCCATGAGTGAACAGGCTCATTTGAGAACACCTGTGTCTTCCAGTCTGCCCATGAGTGAACAGGCTTATTAGAGAATAACAGTGTCTTCCAGTCTGCCCATGAGTGAACAGACACATGAGAGAACACCAGTGTCTTCCATTCTGCCCATGAGTGAACAGGCTCATTTGAGAACACCTGTGTCTTCCAGTCTGCCCATGAGTGAACAGGCTTATTAGAGAATAACAGTGTCTTCCAGTCTGCCCATGAGTGAACAGACACATGAGAGAACACCAGTGTCTTCCATTCTGCCCATGAGTGAACAGGCTCATTTGAGAACACCTGTGTCTTCCAGTCTGCCCATGAGTGAACAGACACATTAGAGAACACCAGTGTCTTCCATTCTGCCCATGAGTGAACAGGTTCATTAGAGAATAACAGTGTATTCCAGTCTGCCCATGAGTGAACAGGCTCATTAGAAAATAACAGTGTCTTCCAGTCTGCCCATGAGTGAACAGGCTCATTAGAGAATAACAGTGTCTTCCAGTCTGCCCATGAGTGAACAGGCTCATTGGAGAATAACAGTGTCTTCCAGTCTGCCCATGAGTGAACAGGCTCATTAGAGAATAACAGTGTCTTCCAGTCTGCCCATGAGTGAACAGGCTCATTAGAGAATAACAGTGTCTTCTAGTCTGCCCATGAGTGAACAGGCTCATTAGAGAACACCAGTGTCGTCCAGTCTGCCCATGAGTGAACAGGCTCATTAGAGAATAACAGTGTCTTCCAGTCTGCCCATGAGTGAACAGGCTCATTAGAGAATAACAGTGTCTTCTAGTCTGCCCATGAGTGAACAGGCTCATTGGAGAATAACAGTGTCTTCCAGTCTGCCCATGAGTGAACAGGCTCATTAGAGAATAACAGTGTCTTCCAGTCTGTCCATGAGTGAACAGGCTCATTGGAGAATAACAGTGTCTTCCAGTCTGCCCATGAGTGAACAGGCTCATTAGAGAATAACAGTGTCTTCCATTCTGCCCATGAGTGAACAGGCTCATTAGAGAATAACAGTGTCTTCTAGTCTGCCCATGAGTGAACAGGCTCACTAGAGAATAACAGTGTCTTCCAGTCTGCTCATGAGTGAACAGGCTCATTAGAGAATAACAGTGTCTTCTAGTCTGCCCATGAGTGAACAGGCTCATTAGAGAACACCAGTGTCGTCCAGTCTGCCCATGAATGAACAGGCTCATTAGAGAATAACAGTGTCTTCCAGTCTGCCCATGAGTGAACAGGCTCATTAGAGAATAACAGTGTCTTCCAGTCTGCTCCATGAGTGAACAGGCTCATTAGAGAATAACAGTGTCTTCTAGTCTGCCCATGAGTGAACAGGCTCATTAGAGAACACCAGTGTCGTCCAGTCTGCCCATGAATGAACAGGCTCATTAGAGAATAACAGTGTCTTCTAGTCTGCCCATGAGTGAACAGGCTCACTAGAGAATAACAGTGTCTTCCATTCTGCCCATGAGTGAACAGGCTCATTAGAGAATAACAGTGTCTTCTAGTCTGCCCATGAGTGAACAGGCTCACTAGAGAATAACAGTGTCTTCCAGTCTGCTCATGAGTGAACAGGCTCATTAGAGAATAACAGTGTCTTCTAGTCTGCCCATGAGTGAACAGGCTCATTAGAGAACACCAGTGTCGTCCAGTCTGCCCATGAATGAACAGGGCAGGGTAGATTCAGGAATATCTGAATTCAAGATGAATAAGCATGTTAATAGCATTATATCATACCACAGCCTGGTAATAGACCGACAACATACCACAGCCTGGTAATATCACTACAACATACCACAGCCTGGTAATATCATTACAACATACCACAGCCTGATAATAGCCTTACATCATACCACAGCCTGGTAATATCACTACAACATACCACAGCCTGGTAATAGACCGACAACATACCACAGCCTGGTAATATCACTACAACATACCACAGCCTGGTAATAGACCGACAACATACCACAGCCTGGTAATATCACTACAACATACCACAGCCTGGTAATATCATTACAACATACCACAGCCTGATAATAGCCTTACATCATACCACAGCCTGGTAATATCACTACAACATACCACAGCCTGGTAATATCACTACAACATACCACAGCCTGGTAATATCACTACAACATACCACAGCCTGGTAATAGACCGACAACATACCACAGCCTGGTAATATCACTACAACATACCACAGCCTGGTAATATCATTACAACATACCACAGCCTGATAATAGCCTTACATCATACCACAGCCTGGTAATATCATTAAATATAATAATAATAATAATTACATTACAACATACCACAGCCTGGTAGTAACACTACAACATACCACAGTGTGGTAATAGCACTACAACATACCACAGCCTGGTAATAGCATTACAACATACCACAGCCTGGTAATAGCATTACAACATACCACAGCCTGGTAATAACATTACAACATACCACAGCCTGGTAATAACACTACAACATACCACAGCCTGGTAATAGCATTACAACATACCACAGCCTGGTAATAGCATTACAACATACCACAGCCTGGTAATAACATTACAACATACCACAGCCTGGTAATAACATTACAACATACCACAGCCTGGTAATAACACTACAACATACCACAGCCTGGTAATATCACTACAACATACCACAGCCTGGTAATATCATTACAACATACCACAGCCTGATAATATCAGTACAACATACCACAGCCTGGTAATATCACTACATCATACCACAGCATCACAAGTGTGTTGGTCAAAACTGTGGCTTTGACTTTTTACAGTTCATGCAGGAACGTATGTATATCCCATATGACCTCAAGCAATGTGTGTGTGTGCGTGTAACAGGTTCTTACTTGACGTGTGTGTGTGTGTGTGAGACAGGGTGTTACTTGATGTGTGTGTGTGTGTCTTACTTGATGTCACTCTCTCTGAACCTCTCCACGTCCAGGTCTTCGATGAACTTCTCTCCCTTCATCCAGTAGATGAGCGGACTGACCTCCCCGGCGAAGCCGAAGAATGCTCGGCATGTCAGGTTGACTTGACTTCCTGTGGAGACAGGAAACAGGAAATAAGGCATGGTTGTCGTGGTAAGGAAGTAATATGCTTGTGGGTAAAGCAGGGGAAAATGTCTGGGTGAGCTGAAGTCCACTAATGTAGGTCTTTCCAGTACCATGGATAATATGGCCGATTCTTATTAGATGGTGTCTCCTATTGTCTAGGTTCTACTGCACACCTCCAGACTCTCCTGCACCTTCCAAAGCCTACATCCTCCTGAACTCATAGACACCCGTGAAGCTCCCATATCCCCTCTGAATCTCTCCTATCCCCTCTGAATCTCTCCTATCCCCTTTGAAGTTCCCCTATCCCCTCTGAAGTTCCCCTATCCCCTCTGAAGTTCCCCTATCCCCTCTGAAGTTCCCCTATCCCCCCAGAAGTTATCCTATCCCATCTGAAGTTCCCCTATCCCCTCTGAAGTTCTCCTATCCCATCTGAAGTTCTCCTATCCCCTCTGAAGTTCCCCTATCCCCTCTGAAGTTCCCCTATCCCCTCTGAAGTTCTCCTATCCCATCTGAAGTTCCCCTATCCCCTCTGAAGTTCCCCTATTCCCTCTGAAGTTCTCCTATCCCCTCTGAAGTTCACCTATCCCCTTAGAAGTTCTCCTATCCCATCTGAAGCTCCCCTATCCCCTCTGAAGTTCTCCTATCCCATCTGAAGTTCTCCTATCCCCTCTGAAGTTCCCCTATCCCCTCTGAAGTTATCCTATCCCCTCTGAAGTTCCCCTATCCCCTCTGAAGTTCCCCTATCCCCTCTGAAGTTCCCCTATCCCATCTGAAGCTCCACTATCACCTCTGAAGCTCCCCTATCCCCTCTGAAGCTCTCCTATCCCCTCTGAAGCTCTCCTATCCCCGCTGAAGCTCCCCTATCCCCTCCGAAGCTCTCCTATACCCTCTGAAGCTCTCCTATACCCTCTGAAGCTCCCCTATCCCCTCTGAAGCTCTCCTATCCCCACTGAAGCTCCCCTATCCCCTCTGAAGCTCTCCTATACCATCTGAAGCTCTCCTATACCCTCTGAAGTTCCCCTATCCCCTCTGAAGCTCCCCTATCCCCTCTGAAGCTCCCCTATCCCCTCTGAAGCTCTCCTATACCCTCTGAAGTTCCCCTATACCCTCTGAAGCTCTCCTATACCCTCTGAAGTTCCCCTATCCCCTCTGAAGCTCTCCTATTCCCTCTGAAGCTCTCCTATCCCCTCTGAAGTTCCCCTATCCCTCTGAAGCTCTCCTATCCCCTCTGAAGCTCTCCTATCCCCTCTGAAGTTCCCCTATCCCCTCTGAAGCTCTCCTATCCCCTCTGAAGTTCCCCTATCCCCTCTGAAGCTCTCCTATCCCCTCTGAAGCTCTTCTATCCCCTCTGAAGTTCCCCTATCCCCTCTGAAGCTCTCCTGTCCCCTCTGAAGTTCCCCTATCCCAGGGGTGTCAAAGTCACAAGCCGAGGGCCGGACTGTTCGAATGTTCATTGAATTTTTTTTAAATGACGCATATAGTCTAGTGAACCTAATTGAACCTACTGAAAACCTAACAAATATATTCCAATATGATCAGATAAATAAAGCAATATTTTCTTATGGCTCTGTCAGTAATCTTTAATTTTCAACAGACACAAAAGACAAATTTCCTTTATATAAAAATCCCCATAACATGAACATTAAATGAAAGAAACCGGTATTCAAGGCACCATCAGTAGCCTATATTTTCTATTTTAGCAAAAGTGGGCTAAATTTACTTCAAAGAAAAAAACAATAATAGCAATTTTCTATCATCCACTCAACTGAAATATTTTTAAAATATAATTGGATTGAAATACAATAAAATAAAGTGCAAAAATCTATTAATCAAAAACAACACTTTGTTTAAGGAGAAGTAACATGCAGTGAAAACAAATATTAAACTTTAACTTTTAAACTTGAACTGAGTAAAAACTCTAAATATGTGATTGCACAGTAATGTTCACTTGTTTGAGGTTGAGGGTGATACTTGGTGGTGTCCCATCTTTTCCACAAGTTCATCAATGTTCGGGGTAAGGCTCTGAGCTGAGGAAATCCTCAGAATTGAGTGGAGGTGTTCAGCAGTAAGTCGACTTCTGTGTGATGTTTTGTTCAAGTTCATCAAAGAAAACAGTTGTTCACACAGGTATGTGCTGCCAAACATAGACAACGTTTGAGCAGCCTGGATGCGCAGCTGGGGCATTGTGTCGGGAGGAAACGGGCGAACTCCGCAGCACCCACTGCCGCATATTTTGCCCTCAGTGCATCATTGCATTGGAGGTCAATCAACTCCATTTGGAGGTTTGGTGGTGAGCTTTCCACGTCAACAGCAAATGGGTTACCGAGCAGTTCCAACCTGCTTTTTTGTGCTTCAAAGTCAGCAAATCGGCGTCGAAAGTCAGCGGCAAGCATACCTATTTTATCAGCCAACTGTGCGCTCGGGAACGCACTGGTAGAGAGCTTCTCTTTCATGGTCTGGCAGCTGGGAAAGTGGCTCAAATTTTCTTTCCGCATCTGCGTCTCCCACAGAGTCAGTTTGGTTTTAAATGCCTTCACTGTACTGTACATATCAGAGATGACACGATCCCGACCCTGCAGCTGCAAGTTCATTGCATTCAGATGACTCGTAATGTCACACAGAAAAGCCATTTCACACAGAAACATTTCGTCTCGGAGTTGTGTTGTGTCTTTCCCTTTGCTGTCCAAGAACAGACAAATCTCCTCACGAAGCTCGAAACATCTTTGAAGCACCTTTCCCTGGCTTAGCCATCGCACCTCTGTGTGATAAGGCAAATCACCATGCTCCGTTTCTAACTCCGTCAGAAATGCCTTGAACTGGCGGTGATTCAAACCTTTGGCTCTGATAAAGTTAACTGTGCGCGTGATGATGCTCATTACATGCTCCATTTTCAAGGCTTTACCGCACAACGCTTCCTGGTGTATGATACAATTATAAGCTGTCAGCTCACCTGTCGCGTTTTCCTCTTGCATCTTTTCCCGTATCATCGCCACCAGTCCGCTCCTGTGTCCACACATCGCAGGTGCTCCGTCGGTTGTCAAACCCACGAGTTTTTCCCAAGGCAGCTCCATCTCATTTACACATCTTGACACCTCTTCATACAAATCATGCCCCGTAGTTGTGCCATGCATAGGACGTAAAGCCAAAAACTCCTCTGTCACGCTTAGGCTGGAGTCCACTCCGCGGATGAAAATTGACAACTGGGCAATGTCAGAAATGTCGGTGCTCTCATCCACAGCCAAGGAATATGCAATGAAATCTTTTCCCTTTTTCACAAGCTGCTCTTTTAGATTGATGGACAACTGGTCTACTCTCTCGGCAATGGTGTTTCTGCTCAGACTCACATTTAAAAAGAGTTGCCTTTTTCTGGGCAAACTTCGTCACAAACTTTAATCATGCAGTTTTTGATGAAATCCCCCTCCGTAAATGGCCGGGCTGATTTAGCGATCTCTTCTGCCAAAATAAAACTGGCCTTGACAGCAGCCTGGCCTTGTGATTTGGCTTTTTTGAACAGAGCCTGTCGAGATTTGAGGCCTCGTTTTAATTCCTCTGCCTTTTGTAGCCTTTGTTCCATGTCCATATTCTTGTTGTTGTCCGCGTGTTTCGTTTCATAATGT
Source organism: Oncorhynchus gorbuscha (assembly GCF_021184085.1). Classification (NCBI taxonomy): domain Eukaryota; kingdom Metazoa; phylum Chordata; class Actinopteri; order Salmoniformes; family Salmonidae; genus Oncorhynchus; species Oncorhynchus gorbuscha. The sequence goes on from NC_060193.1 coordinate 58,569,373, forward strand.
CGTCTCAGATTATACTCTTTCAGTACCGCCACACTTTCTCCACACAGAAGACACACAGGTTTTCCAGCTACCTCCGTGAACAAATACTCCGACTCCCACCTTGTTTGAAACCCCCGGTTCTCAGTGTCCACCTTCCGTTTTGCCATTTTTGATGGGTATCTGAAAGTTAATTTTACTGTGATGCTGACAACTGCTGTGCCAATAAATATTGAAATGAAGCAGCCTACTGCTCGGTGCGTCACCGTTGCATTGTGGGAAATGTAGTATTGGTGCGTGTAAAAGATCTGCGGGCTGCCGGCTTGCTGCGGTCTGCGGGCCGGTTCTAATAACAAATCAAGATCATCCCAGGGGCCGTAAAAAACCTTCTCGCGGGCCGGATGTGGCCCGCGGGCCTTGACTCTGACATATGTGCCCTATCCCTTCTGAAGTTCCCCTATCCCATCTGAAGCTCACCTACCTCCTCTGAAGCTCTCCTACCGCCTCAGAAGCTCCCATCCCTCCTCCCATTCTCTTCCACTCTCTCCCTCATGGTCCTGAACACTGATGAACTCTCTTTCACTCTCTCCCACGCACACTCCTGGCATCCTCCACACAAAGGGCAGGGGGTGGTTATTAGCCCAGGACCCTTATTGTTCCACCCTACCAATTAGTGTGAGTGTGAAACATGATTCACAGCGTGCATGGTGAAAGATGTTCTACACACAACAGCATCAGTGCTATTTAAAGTGGAACTGACAGCAATTTAGCAACATGAAATCTTGTTAAAATCTGTTCACATACACTCCCACAAAGAATATGACACTTTTGAAAACATTTTCTGACAAGCGAGCACCTAGATATGGTCATTTTCACATTTCCATAAATTCTTAGAATGTTTGGGAACTACATATACTAAGGCATTTGTGAAAATTCTATAGCATTATAGAGTGGGAAAGCGGCCGTGAAGTTTAGACAAATAATAGACACTGCAATAAATAAAACCTAACCAAACATCTGTCTTGTCCAGGACCAGTAGGCCTCATGCAAACAAGCCATTTGCCACAAGGGCTTGCCATCATTCACTTTGAACTGGACCGTGTGTTTACAGGCAGTAGGACCTGCCATCATTCACTTTGAACTGGACTGTGTGTTTACAGGCAGTAGGGCCTGTCATCATTCACTTTGAACTGGACCGTGTGTTTACAGGCAGTAGGGCCTGCCATCATTCACTTTGAACTGGACCGTGTGTTTACAGGCAGTAGGACCTGCCATCATTCACTTTGAACTGGACTGTGTGTTTACAGGCAGTAGGGCCTGTCATCATTCACTTTGAACTGGACCGTGTGTTTACAGGCAGTAGGACCTGCCATCATTCACTTTGAACTGGACTGTGTGTTTACAGGCAGTAGGACCTGCCATCATTCACTTTGAACTGGACCGTGTGTTTACAGGCAGTAGGGCCTGTCATCATTCACTTTGAACTGGACTGTGTGTTTACAGGCAGTAGGGCCTGCCATCATTCACTTTGAACTGGACCGTGTGTTTACAGGCAGTAGGACCTGCCATCATTCACTTTGAACTGGACCGTGTGTTTACAGGCAGTAGGGCCTGCCATCATTCACTTTGAACTGGACCGTGTGTTTACAGGCAGTAGGGCCTGCCATCATTCACTTTGAACTGGACCGTGTGTTTACAGGCAGTAGGACCTGCCATCATTCACTTTGAACTGGACCGTGTGTTTACAGGCAGTAGGGCCTGCCATCGTTCACTTTGAACTGGACCGTGTGTTTACAGGCAGTATGGCCTGCCATCATTCACTTTGAACTGGACTGTGTGTTTACAGGCAGTAGGGCCTGCCATCATTCACTTTGAACTGGACTGTGTGTTTACAGGCAGTAGGGCCTGCCATCATTCACTTTGAACTGGACTGTGTGTTTACAGGCAGTAGGGCCTGCCATCATTCACTTTGAACTGGACCGTGTGTTTACAGGCAGTAGGGCCTGCCATCATTCACTTTGAACTGGACTGTGTCTTGCAACAGCGAGAAGTTAGATCATTAGAACGCATTCGACAAAAGCCATAAAATACACCTAAATAGATTTCTGCAATTAGAATAGATTTCTGCAACAGGAGTCTTCTTACACTTGGGAACTTTACACTCCTATTGATCAAACAACCACGAAAAGGTAGGTTCTCTCTCCCTCAGTTATGCACATCAACAACAACAACAACATCAACAATTAATGTTAGCCAGAGCAAGATGAGCTCAAATTTAATGAAAGAACATTAGATACAGTACAGTGCATTCCGATAGCATTCAGACCCCTTCCCCTTTTCCACATTTTGTTACGTTACAGCCTTATCCTAAAATTAATTAAATACATCTGTTCCTCATCAATCTACACACAATGACAAAGCAAAAACAGGTTTTTAGACATTTTTGCAAATTATTAAAAAAACTAAACAGAAATACCTTATTTACGTAAGTATTCAGACCCTTTGTTATGAGACTCGAAATTGAGCTCAGGTGCATCCTGTTTCCATTGATCATCTTTAGATCGTTCTTCAACTTGATTGGAGTCCACCTGTGGTAAATTAAATTGATTGGACATAATTTGGGAAGGCACACACCTGTCTATATAAGGTCCGACAGTTGACGGTGCATTTCAGATCAAAAACCAAGCCATGAGGTCAAAGGAAATGTCCGTAGAGCTCCGAGACAGGATTGTCGAAGTACAGATCTGAGGAAGGGTCCCAAAACATTTCTGCCTCATTGAAGGTCCCCAAGAACACAGTGGCCTTCATCATTCTTAAATGGAAGAAGTTTGGAACAACCAAGATTCTTCCTAGAGCTTTCCGCCCGGCCAAACTGAGCAATCGGGGGAGAAGGGCCTTAGTCAGGGAGGTGACCAAGAACACGATGGTCACTCTGACAGAGTTCCAGAGTTCCTTTGTGGAGATGGTAGAACCTTCCAGAAGGACATTCATCTCTGCAGCACTCCACCAATCAGGCGTGGCTAGACGGAAGCCACTCCTCACTAAAAGGCACATGACAGCCTGCTTGGAGTTTGCCAATGCAGGAGTGACTTCGGGACAAGTCTCTGAATGTCCTTGAGTGGCTCCGCCAGAGCCCGCACTTGAACCGAATCGAACATCTCTGGAGAGACCTGAAAATAGCTGTGCAGCAAAGCTCCATATCCAACCTGACAGAGCTTGAGATGTTCTGCAGAGAAGAATGGGAGAATATCTCAAATACAGGTGTGCCAAGCTTGTAGTTTCATACCCAAGAAGACTTGAGGCTGTAATCGCTGCCAAAGGTCCTTCAACAAAGTATTGAGTAAAGGGTCTGAATACTTATGTAAAGGATTTATCCGTTTTTCTGTTCATTTGATAAATTAGCAAACATTTCTAAAAAAACTGTTTTCCTTTGTCATTATGGAGTATTGTGTGTAGATTGAAGGAAAAAAAATACGTCTGTAACATAACAAAATATGGAAAAAGTCAAGGGTCCTGAATACTTTCCGAATTTGCCGTCAAAATAAACAATGGGGAATTTTAGACTTCCCGTCCTTCTGCAGCTTGCCTGCAACCAAGCACCCAAGCTAACTGGCTAAAGTTGACTAGCTTGCTACTTCCAGACACAAATGAGAGAACACCTCACTCTGACCACTTTACTCACCCTAGCAGATCGGGTTAGCTAGGCTGTTTACATGTTATCTAGAGAATTCTTGACTAACTATTACTTTTTCTGCCTACATTTACTGACAGCGGTCATATTCAGCCGGTGTAGCAAATTCGTAAGTGCATCAGTTATTCTGCGCTCTGACATACTCAGACAAGTCTGTTCTGAAATAGATAGTCAGAGTGAATTTGCGAACGCAAGGGATATTCTAACTGGTGTTGTGGAAATATTGAATCAAATATTTCTCAGATACTGGAACTTATAAATTCAAATATACTTTATTACAAAGTAACAGAGCCAAGCAATTCCATGGACCAACTGATTTTTCTTGTTACAGAACTCAGGCTTGTAATGGCGTTCGTCTGTTGAAGGAGAAGCGGACCAAAATGCAGCGTGGTGGTTACTCATGTTCTTTAATGTAGAATCGACGATACATGAAATAACATAATATACAAAAACAACAAACGAAACGCGAAAACCTATTACAGCCTATCTGGTGAACACTACACAAAGACAGGAACAATCACCCACGAAAACACTCACAGAATATGGCTGCCTAAATGTGGTTCCCAATCAGAGACAACGAGAATCACCTGACTCTGATTGAGAACCACCTCAGGCAGCCATAGACTACGTCGATGCCCCACAAAACCCCAAGACAAAAAACACACCAAAATAATCCATGTCACACCCTGGCCTGACCATATATATAAAGAAAACACAAAATACTAAGACCCAGGCGTGACAGAACCCCCCCCCCCCTAAGGTGCGGACTCCCGGACGCACCTCAAAACCATAGGGAGGGTCCGGGTGGGCGTCTGTCCATGGTGGCGGCTCCGGCTCGGGACGTGGACCCCACTCCATAAATGTCATAGTTCCTCCCCCTCGTGTCCTGGGATAATCCACCCTCGCCGCCGACCATGGCCCAATAGTCCTCACCCAGAACCCCACTGGACTGAGGGGCAGCTCGTGACTGAGGGGCAGCTCGGGACTGAGGCAGTTCGGGACTGAGGCGAAGCTCGGGACTGAGGGGAAGCCCGGGACTGAGGGGAAGCCCGGGACTGAGGGGAAGCCCGGGACTGAGGGGAAGCCCAGTACTGAGAGGAAGCCCAGTACTGAGAGGAAGCTCAGGCAGGTAGTTGGCTCCGGCAGATCCTGGCTGGCTGGCGGATCTGGAAGAGTCTGGTTGACTGGCAGATCTGGAAGAGTCTGGTTGACTGGCAGATCTGGAAGAGTCTGGTTGACTGGCAGATCTGGAAGAATCTGGTTGACTGGCAGATCTGGAAGATCATGGCTGACTGGCGGATCTAGCTGCTCTGGCTGCTCCATGCAGACTGGCAGCTCTGGCTGCTCCATGTAGTCTGGCAGCTCTGGCTGCTCTATGCAGACTGACAGCTCTGGCTGCTCTATGCAGACTGGCAGCTCCATGCAGACCGGAAGCTCTGGCTGCTCTATGCAGACTGGCAACTCTGGCTGCTCCATGCAGACTGGCAGCTCTGGCTGCTCCATGCAGACTGACAGCTCTGGCTGCTCCATGCAGACTGGCAGCTCTGGCTGCTCCATGCAAACTGGCAGCTCTGGCTGCTCCATGCAGACTGACAGCTCAGGCTGCTCCATGCAGACTGGCAGCTCTGGTTACTCCATGCAGACTGACAGCTCTGGCTGCTCCATGCAGACTGGCAGCTCTGGCTGCTCCATGCAGACTGACAGCTCAGGCTGCTCCATGCAAACTGGCAGCTCTGGCTGCTCCATGCAGTCTGACAGCTCAGGCTGCCCCATGCAGACTGGCATCTCAGGCTGCATTGAACAGGCAGGAGACTCCGGCAGCGCTGGAGAGAAGGAAGGCTCTGGCTGCGCTAAACAGGCGGGAGACTTCGGCAGCGCAGGAGAGGAGAAAGGCTCCGACAGCGCTGAACAGGCGGGAGACTCCAGCAGCGCTGTAGAGGAGGAAGGCTCTGGAAGCGCTGAACAGGCGGGAGACTCCGGCGAGCTGGAGAGGCGAGGCGCACTGTAGGCCTGATGCGTGGTGCTGGCACAGGTGGAACTGGATAGAGAACACGCACAGGAAGCCTGGTGCGGGGAGCTGCCACCGGAGGACTGGTGTGTGGAGGTGGCACTGGATAGACCGGACCGTGCAGGGGCACCGGAGCTCTTGAGCACCGAGCCTGCCCAACCTTACCTGGCTCGATGCCCACTCAAGCCCGGCCAATACGAAGAGCTGGTATGTACCGCACCGGGCTATGCACGCGCACTGGAGACACCGTGCGCTCCATAGCATAACACGGTGCCTGCCCGGTCTCTTTAGACCCCCGGTAAGCACAGGGAGTTTGCGCAGGTCTCCTACCTGGCATAGCCATACTCCCTGTAAGCCCCCCCCCCCCCAATACATTTTTGGGGCTGACTCTCAGGCTTCCATCCACGTCGCCGTGCTGCCTCTTCATACCAGCGCCTCTCCGCTTTTACTGCCTCCAGTTCTTCCTTGGGGCGGCGATATTCTCCAGGCTGAGCCCAAGGTCCTTCACCGTGCTCCTGCTGACGCTGTTGCCTGTTACCACGTTGCTTGGTCCATTTGTGGTGGGTGATTCTGTAACGGCGTTCGTCTGTTGAAGGAGAAGCGGACCAAAATGCAGCATGGTGGTTACTCATGTTCTTTAATGTAGAATCGACGATACATGAAATAACATAATATACAAAAACAACAAACAAAACGCGAAAACCTATTACAGCCTATCTGGTGAACACTACACAGAGACAGGAACAATCACCCACGAAAACACTCACAGAATATGGCTGCCTAAATATGGTTCCCAATCAGAGACAACGAGAATCACCTGACTCTGATTGAGAACCGCCTCAGGCAGCCATAGACTACGTCGACGCCCCACAAAACCCCAAGACAAAAAACACACCACAATAACCCATGTCACACCCTGGCCTGACCAAATATATAAAGAAAACACAAAATACTAAGACCAAGGCGTGACAAGGCTTTATAGGTTTCCACCTTCAGATAACACACATGGTCACTCCCCTCTATGTAGATGATGAACAACCCTTGGCCTCTCGCCACCATTATCTTCTTGTCCCAATTCTTGCTTGTTAATGCCCACATCTGCTCAATTTAGATTATAATGGCCATAGTGTTAATCCAAAAAATAATTCATTTATTGTTTATATACTTTCCTAATATAAGTTTTTTTCTAATAATACTTGATTAGAACAAACATATGTTCTTATTACAGATACATGGTTCTTATTACAGATACATGGTTCTTATTACAGATACATGGTTCTTATTACAGATACATGGTTCTTATTACAGATACATGGGTCTTATTACAGATACATAGTTCTTATTACAGATACATGGGTCTTATTACAGATACAAGGGTCTTATTACAGATACATGGTTCTTATTACAGATACACGGTTCTTATTACAGATACACGGTTCTTATTACATATACACGGTTCTTATTACATATACATGGTTCTTGTTACAGATACATGGTTCTTGTTACAGATACATGGTTCTTATTACAGATACATGGTTCTTATTACAGATACATGGGTCTTATTACAGATACATGGGTCTTATTACAGATACATGGTTCTTATTACAGATACATGGGTCTTATTACAGATACATGGTTCTTATTACAGATACATGGTTCTTATTACATATACATGGTTCTTATTACAGATACATGGTTCTTATTACAGATACATGGTTCTTATTACAGATACATGGTTCTTATTACAGATACATGGTTCTTATTACAGATACATGGTTCTTATTACAGATACATAGGTCTTATTACAGATTTTTGATTTTATTTATTTCACCTTTATTTAACCAGGTAGGCAAGTTGAGAACAAGTTCTCATTTACAATTGAGACCTGGCCAAGATAAAGCAAAGCAGTTCGACACATACAACAACACAGAGTTACACATGGAGTATAACAAACATACAGTCAATAATACAGTAGAAAAATAAGTCTATATACAATGTGAGCAAATGAGGTGAGATAAGGGAGGTAAAGGCAAAAAAGGCCATGGTGGCTAAGTAAATACAATATAGCAAGTAAAACACTGGAATGGTAGATTTGCAGTGGAAGAATGTGCAAAGTGGAGATAGAAATAATGGGGTGCAAAGGAGCAAAATAAATAAATATAGTAGAGGAAGAGGTAGTTGTTTGGGCTATTTATAGATGGGCTATGGACAGGTGCAGTAATCTGTGAGCTGCTCTGACAGCTGGTGCTTAAAGCGAGTGAGGGAGATAAGTGTTTCCAGTTTCAGAGATTTTTGTAGTTAGTTCCAGTCATCAGCAGCAGAGAACTGGAAGGAGAGGAGGCCAAAGGAAGAATTGGTTTTGGGGGTGACCAGTGAGATATACCTGCTGGAGCGCGTGCTACAGGTGGGTGATGCTATGGTGACCAGCGAGCTGAGATAAGGGGGGACTTTACCTAGCAGGGTCTTGTAGATGACCTGGGGCCAGTGGGTTTGGCAATGAGTTTGAAGTGAGGGCCAGCCAATGACAGTGTACAGGACGCAGTGGTGGGTAGTATATGGGGCTTTGGTGACAAAGCGGATGGCACTGTGATAGACTGCATCCAAATGATTGAGTAGGGTATTGGAGGCTATTTTGTAAGTGACATCGCCGAAGTCGAGGATCGGTAGGATGGTCAGTTTTACAGATACACGGTTCTTATTACAGATACACGGTTCTTATTACAGATACACGGTTCTTATTACAGATACATGGTTCTTATTACAGATACATGGTTCTTATTACAGATACACGGTTCTTATTACAGATACACGGTTCTTATTACAGATACACAGTTCTTATTATAGATACACGGTTCTTATTACAGATACATGGTTCTTATTACAGATACATTGTTTTTATTAGATATACACGGTTCTTATTACATATGCATGGTTCTTGTTACAGATACATGGTTCTTATTACATATACATGGTTCTTATTACAGATACACAGTTCTTATTACAGATACATGGTTCTTATTACATATACATGGTTCTTATTACAGATACACAGTTCTTATTACAGATACATGGTTCTTGTTACAGATACACAGTTCTTATTACAGATACACGGTTCTTATTACAGATACATGGTTCTTGTTACAGATACACGGTTCTTATTACAGATACATGGTTCTTGTTACAGATACATGGTTCTTATTACATATACATGGTTCTTGTTACAGATACATGGTTCTTATTACATATACATGGTTCTTATTACAGATACATGGTTCTTGTTACAGATACATGGTTCTTATTACATATGCATGGTTCTTGTTACAGATACATGGTTCTTATTACATATACATGGTTCTTATTACAGATACACGGTTCTTATTACAGATACATGGTTCTTGTTACAGATACACGGTTCTTATTACAGATACACAGTTCTTATTACAGATACATGGTTCTTGTTACAGATACACGGTTCTTATTACATATACATGGTTCTTGTTACAGATACATGGTTCTTGTTACAGATACATGGTTCTTATTACATATACATGGTTCTTATTACATATACATGGTTCTTATTACAGATACACGGATCTTATTACAGATGCATGGCTTTTGGTGCCTATATGAATTAAAGTACACATTTTCTGCTTCCGTTCTGTTTTACATGTCTAGTGATTAACTCCATGTTGACCCAGTCTGTACACCCCATGGATTCTGTTTCCGTTTTGTTTTACATGTCTAGTGATTAACTCCATGTTGACCCAGTCTGTACACTCCCATGGATTCTGTTTCCGTTCTGTTTTACATGTCTAGTGATTAACTCCATGTTCACCCAGTCTGTACACTCCCATGGATTCTGCTTCCGTTCTGTTTTACATGTCTAGTGATTAACTCCATGTTGACCCAGTCTGTACACTCCCATGGATACTGCTTCCGTTCTGTTTTACATGTCTAGTGATTAACTCCATGTTGACCCAGTCTGTACACTCCCATGGATGCTGCTTCCGTTCTGTTTTACATGTCTAGTGATTAACTCCATGTTGACCCAGTCTGTACACTCCCATGGATTCTGCTTCCGTTCTGTTTTACATGTCTAGTGATTAACTTCATGTTGACCCAGTCTGTACACTCCCATGGATTCTGCTTCCGTTCTGTTTTACATGTCTAGTGATTAACTCCATGTTGACCCAGTCTGTACACTCCCATGGATTCTGCTTCCGTTCTGTTTTACATGTCTAGTGATTAACTCCATGTTGACCCAGTCTGTACACTCCCATGGATTCTGCTTCCGTTCTGTTTTACATGTCTAGTGATTAACTCCATGTTGACCCAGTCTGTACACTCCCATGGATTCTGCTTCCGTTCTGTTTTACATGTCTAGTGATTAACTCCATGTTGACCCAGTCTGTACACTCCCATGGATTCTGCTTCCGTTCTGTTTTACATGTCTAGTGATTAACTCCATGTTGACCCAGTCTGTACACCCCATGGATTCTGCTTCCATTCTGTTTTACATGTCTAGTGATTAACTCCATGTTGACCCAGTCTGTACACTCCCATGGATTCTGCATCCGTTCTGTTTTACATGTCTAGTGATTAACTCCATGTTGACCCAGTCTGTACACTCCCATGGATTCTGCTTCCGTTCTGTTTTACATGTCTAGTGATTAACTCCATGTTGACCCAGTCTGTACACTCCCATGGATTCTGCTTCCATTCTGTTTTACATGTCTAGTGATTAACTCCATGTTGACCCAGTCTGTACACTCCCATGGATTCTGCTTCCATTCTGTTTTACATGTCTAGTGATTAACTCCATGTTGACCCAGTCTGTACACCCCATGGATTCTGCTTCCGTTCTGTTTTACATGTCTCGTGATTAACTCCATGTTGACCCAGTCTGTACACTCCCATGGATTCTGCTTCCGTTCTGTTTTACATGTCTCGTGATTAACTCCATGTTGACCCAGTCTGTACACTCCCATGGATTCTGCTTCCGTTCTGTTTTACATGTCTAGTGATTAACTCCATGTTGACCCAGTCTGTACACTCCCATGGATTCTGCTTCCGTTCTGTTTTACATGTCTAGTGATTAACTCCATGTTGACCCAGTCTGTATACTCCCATGGATTCTGCTTCCATTCTGTTTTACATGTCTCGTGATTAACTCCATGTTGACCCAGTCTGTACACTCCCATGGATTCTGCTTCCGTTCTGTTTTACATGTCTAGTGATTAACTCCATGTTGACCCAGTCTGTACACTCCCATGGATTCTGCTTCCATTCTGTTTTACATGTCTAGTGATTAACTCCATGTTGACCCAGTCTGTATACTCCCATGGATTCTGCTTCCGTTCTGTTTTACATGTCTAGTGATTAACTCCATGTTGACCCAGTCTGTACACTCCCATGGATTCTGCTTCCGTTCTGTTTTACATGTCTAGTGATTAACTCCATGTTGACCCAGTCTGTATACTCCCATGGATTCTGCTTCCGTTCTGTTTTACATGTCTAGTGATTAACTCCATGTTGACCCAGTCTGTACACTCCCATGGATTCTGCTTCCGTTCTGTTTTACATGTCTAGTGATTAACTCCATGTTGACCCAGTCTGTATACTCCCATGGATTCTGTTTCCGTTCTGTTTTACATGTCTAGTGATTAACTCCATGTTGACCCAGTCTGTACAGTCCCATGGATTCTGCTTCCGTTCTGTTTTACATGTCTAGTGATTAACTCCATGTTGACCCAGTCTGTACACTCCCATGGATTCTGCTTCCATTCTGTTTTACATGTCTAGTGATTAACTCCATGTTGACCCAGTCTGTACACTCCCATGGATTCTGTTTCCGTTCTGTTTTACATGTCTAGTGATTAACTCCATGTTGACCCAGTCTGTACACTCCCATGGATTCTGTTTCCGTTCTGTTTTACATGTCTAGTGATTAACTCCATGTTGACCCAGTCTGTACACTCCCATGGATTCTGCTTCCGTTCTGTTTTACATGTCTAGTGATTAACTCCATGTTGACCCAGTCTGTACACTCCCATGGATTCTGTTTCCGTTCTGTTTTACATGTCTAGTGATTAACTCCATGTTGACCCAGTCTGTACACTCCCATGGATTCTGCTTCCATTCTGTTTTACATGTCTAGTGATTAACTCCATGTTGACCCAGTCTGTACACTCCCATGGATTCTGTTTCCGTTCTGTTTTACATGTCTAGTGATTAACTCCATGTTGACCCAGTCTGTACACTCCCATGGATTCTGTTTCCGTTCTGTTTTACATGTCTAGTGATTAACTCCATGTTGACCCAGTCTGTACACTCCCATGGATTCTGCTTCCATTCTGTTTTACATGTCTAGTGATTAACTCCATGTTGACCCAGTCTGTAAACTCCCATCGATTCTGTTTCCGTTCTGTTTTACATGTCTAGTGATTAACTCCATGTTGACCCAGTCTGTACACTCCCATGGATTCTGCTTCCGTTCTGTTTTACATGTCTAGTGATTAACTCCATGTTGACCCAGTCTGTACACTCCCATGGATTCTGCTTCCGTTCTGTTTTACATGTCTAGTGATTAACTCCATGTTGACCCAGTCTGTACACTCCCATGGATTCTGCTTCCGTTCTGTTTTACATGTCTAGTGATTAACTCCATGTTGACCCAGTCTGTACACTCCCATGGATTCTGCTTCCGTTCTGTTTTACATGTCTAGTGATTAACTCCATGTTGACCCAGTCTGTACACCCCATGGATTCTGCTTCCATTCTGTTTTACATGTCTAGTGATTAACTCCATGTTGACCCAGTCTGTACACTCCCATGGATTCTGCATCCGTTCTGTTTTACATGTCTAGTGATTAACTCCATGTTGACCCAGTCTGTACACTCCCATGGATTCTGCATCCGTTCTGTTTTACATGTCTAGTGATTAACTCCATGTTGACCCAGTCTGTACACTCCCATGGATTCTGCTTCCATTCTGTTTTACATGTCTAGTGATTAACTCCATGTTGACCCAGTCTGTACACTCCCATGGATTCTGCTTCCATTCTGTTTTACATGTCTAGTGATTAACTCCATGTTGACCCAGTCTGTACACCCCATGGATTCTGCTTCCGTTCTGTTTTACATGTCTCGTGATTAACTCCATGTTGACCCAGTCTGTACACTCCCATGGATTCTGTTTCCGTTCTGTTTTACATGTCTAGTGATTAACTCCATGTTGACCCAGTCTGTACACTCCCATGGATTCTGCTTCCGTTCTGTTTTACATGTCTAGTGATTAACTCCATGTTGACCCAGTCTGTACACTCCCATGGATTCTGCTTCCGTTCTGTTTTACATGTCTAGTGATTAACTCCATGTTGACCCAGTCTGTACACTCCCATGGATTCTGCTTCCGTTCTGTTTTACATGTCTAGTGATTAACTCCATGTTGACCCAGTCTGTACACTCCCATGGATTCTGCTTCCGTTCTGTTTTACATGTCTAGTGATTAACTCCATGTTGACCCAGTCTGTACACTCCCATGGATTCTGCTTCCGTTCTGTTTTACATGTCTAGTGATTAACTCCATGTTGACCCAGTCTGTACACTCCCATGGATTCTGCTTCCGTTCTGTTTTACATGTCTAGTGATTAACTCCATGTTGACCCAGTCTGTATACTCCCATGGATTCTGCTTCCATTCTGTTTTACATGTCTCGTGATTAACTCCATGTTGACCCAGTCTGTACACTCCCATGGATTCTGCTTCCGTTCTGTTTTACATGTCTAGTGATTAACTCCATGTTGACCCAGTCTGTACACTCCCATGGATTCTGTTTCCGTTCTGTTTTACATGTCTAGTGATTAACTCCATGTTGACCCAGTCTGTACACTCCCATGGATTCTGTTTCCGTTCTGTTTTACATGTCTAGTGATTAACTCCATGTTGACCCAGTCTGTACACTCCCATGGATTCTGCTTCCATTCTGTTTTACATGTCTAGTGATTAACTCCATGTTGACCCAGTCTGTAAACTCCCATCGATTCTGTTTCCGTTCTGTTTTACATGTCTAGTGATTAACTCCATGTTGACCCAGTCTGTACACTCCCATGGATTCTGCTTCCATTCTGTTTTACATGTCTAGTGATTAACTCCATGTTGACCCAGTCTGTACACTCCCATGGATTCTGCTTCCATTCTGTTTTACATGTCTAGTGATTAACTCCATGTTGACCCAGTCTGTATACTCCCATGGATTCTGCTTCCGTTCTGTTTTACATGTCTAGTGATTAACTCCATGTTGACCCAGTCTGTACACTCCCATGGATTCTGCTTCCGTTCTGTTTTACATGTCTAGTGATTAACTCCATGTTGACCCAGTCTGTATACTCCCATGGATTCTGCTTCCGTTCTGTTTTACATGTCTAGTGATTAACTCCATGTTGACCCAGTCTGTACACTCCCATGGATTCTGCTTCCGTTCTGTTTTACATGTCTAGTGATTAACTCCATGTTGACCCAGTCTGTATACTCCCATGGATTCTGTTTCCGTTCTGTTTTACATGTCTAGTGATTAACTCCATGTTGACCCAGTCTGTACACTCCCATGGATTCTGTTTCCATTCTGTTTTACATGTCTAGTGATTAACTCCATGTTGACCCAGTCTGTACACTCCCATGGATTCTGTTTCCGTTCTGTTTTACATGTCTAGTGATTAACTCCATGTTGACCCAGTCTGTACACTCCCATGGATTCTGCTTCCGTTCTGTTTTACATGTCTAGTGATTAACTCCATGTTGACCCAGTCTGTACACTCCCATGGATTCTGCTTCCGTTCTGTTTTACATGTCTAGTGATTAACTCCATGTTGACCCAGTCTGTACACTCCCATGGATTCTGTTTCCGTTCTGTTTTACATGTCTAGTGATTAACACCATGTTGACCCAGTCTGTATACTCCCATGGATACTGCTTCCGTTCTGTTTTACATGTCTAGTGATTAACTCCATGTTGACCCAGTCTGTACACTCCCATGTATTCTGCTTCCGTTCTGTTTTACATGTCTAGTGATTAACTCCATGTTGACCCAGTCTGTACACTCCCATGGATTCTGCTTATGTTCTGTTTTACATGTCTAGTGATTAACGCCATGTTGACCCAGTCTGTACACTCCCATGGATTCTGCTTATGTTCTGTTTTACATGTCTAGTGATTAACGCCATGTTGACCCAGTCTGTATACTCCCATGGATTCTGCTTATGTTCTGTTTTACATGTCTAGTGATTAACGCCATGTTGACCCAGTCTGTACACTCCCATGGATCCAGCTCTGTCCATTCACCTGAACTCAACCTTTACACTGCTTCTGCATGTCTATTAATTAACCCTATGTTTTATGTCTCAGTACTTTTGGGAGAACAGTCTAGATACTGGAAAATCAACCATAGTCATGAATTTACACCTGCAATAACAGTCATTCAAGTTCTTGCTAGCTAACCAAATGACATGGAATGTTGAGTCAAATAGAAACTATTTTTAAAACCTTTTATAAAGTTGGTTTCTGACTGATATTATGATTGTCTGTTTGTTTCATGTCAGCAAAGTAGTTAAAACGCTGTCAGATCCACTTTAAAGCATATTGGATGTGCTATGCATATCAGATACAATGCATGCCACCCCAAAGATCAGGCTAATGCTGATGATGTGTCCGAGATTGAAGAGGCGGTCTGTGTTTAAACAACTGGTAGAGGTACTGAAACGTCATCATTATTATTCATCTAACCTTAATAAAAATCAAAGCCCTTCTTACATCAGCTGATGTCACAAAGTGCTGTACAGAAACCCAGCCTAAAACCCCAAACAGCAAGCAATGCAGGTGTAGAAGCATAAAAACCTTTACATTATACTAGACGCAGAGAGATTCAGGCCTCAGGATCATACGATACCCCCTGAGATTGTCAGAAAGGAGAATTGACATCAAGAGGGACATTCAATCAAGTATAACCACCACCTATACTACTTCAAGAGCCATTTGGAGGGGAATCTCATGGACATCAGATTTTGATCATCTGAAGCAGCAGCACCTGGCTCCATCCAGCAGACAGACAGATAGGCAGGCACAGAGGATGTGATGTGTAGATAGACTCCAGGGACCAGGGACTAGACTGACTGACTGACACAGTGAATGGGGCTGAGGGGTAAGCTGACACGGCTCAGGAGACAGATTCTCTCGCTGTGCTGGAGCTTTTTCTCCCCTCTCAGCTCATTTCCCAGCCATATCTTATGTGGCGGAGAGAGAGATAAGCCCAGTGTCTCTTAACTCCACCCAGCCAGCCCCGGGGACTTGGGACCAACGACGAGACGCCCGGATTATGGATCCCATTCTCTCTTTTTTCTCTTTATTTCTCACTCTGTTTTCTCATTTGTGCCGTATCGTTCTTCATGTGTATTACAGAAACTCTAAACATGCGAAACATTGTGTCGATCACTCTAAACCCCAGCACTACACAGCTGATTCAAATCATCAACTCATCATCAGGCATTGATTATTTGAATCAGCCTTGTAAGTGCTAGAACAAAAACTAAAGCTTGCTGTAAACTAAATATAATATTTAGTAATACGAAATGTCCCCATTACAGGCAGGCACACAGACGCACACTTGTGTACATGCAAACTGGGACCGGCCAGTCTATCTCAATACTTGTCATTGAGTGAGGCAAAATGTTCTATACCAACCAACAGTAGGGCCATGAGCTGTGAGCACACAACACCGTAACCCAAAACACCATCAAAGCCAGAGAGCAAGAGAGGTTCGCCACTAGTGCCCATATTAAGCTAGACTGATCAAGGAGCGGCCATTAAAAGTATGTTGAGAAAGTCAAAGAGGTGATTCAGCATCATTCATTAGTGTTCTCACTCATCTCTTCTCCCCATCCCTCCCCCAGGGTTTGGGGCTCAGATGTCTGTAAGATGGCAGATAGCGGTGGAGGATAATTGGCAGTTCAAAGATAATAGGGATTTATTTGACCATCTCTGTCACGACTCCGACCGAAGGACACTCCCCTTCCCATTCGGGTGGCGCTCGGCGGTCGTTGTCGCCGGCCTACTAGCTGCTACTGATTATTTCCTCCCCCTCCTTATGTGTTGATTGAGTGCACCTGTTTTGAGTTAGGTAGTAAGGCTTTATTAGTCAGCCGGCCCGCAGGGTTCCTTGTGCGGGATTAATTATTGTGATTGTCTGTTTGGTGTACTTGTGTGCACGTCTATGGGTTTTGTGTTTTCCCATTTTGTGGGTTTTTCCTGGACAGTTTAGCCCCCCTGTTTGGGGCATTTGTTCGTTCAGTACGCCCTGTGTTTTTGTGAGGGTTGGCTAATGTTCAGCGTTTCTCAGTGCATTAAAATAGCACTCCCCTGAACTCTCTGCCTCCTGCGCCTGACTCCTCACCTACTACACTCAGACCGTTACAATTTCTCTCTGGCTCTGAAACGTTCCGCCATGTTGCAGCCCCCTTGTCAGATTATTAGGAGCAGAAACCAGGTAAACATAAAGGGACTTGTGAATCTGGTTGATGTGTATCTTTTCCCTACATGAAATATGGTAAACACCTCTAAACTTCAGGTATTTGGGAGACTAGGGCCAATTCAATGACTTAGAATTGCAGGATGCACCTTGAGTGTGACAGTTAGTGTGCCCATTGAGGTGAGTTATGTGGTGGAGCAACATGGTGCAGTACCACTCCTGTCCACAAGAGGTCACTATGGAGCTACAGAGCAGGTACAGACCTGCACTGATGCAAAAGCAAAGCACGTTGACAGGTTCAGCTCTGAGAGGAATCATTATTCTCCTCTTGCAACTCCACAAAAATACTGTACCTTTATTCCTGGGGGATTGGAAATCACCCCATTTTATTCTATGTAATACCACAAGTCATGCAGGCTCTAATGTACCATTATTTGTGTACGTACATAATATACTGTAAATTCCCATCATGAGATAACAGAGATTATGCACATAATAATCACAAAGTGGGAGTACCTTTATTGACATGTTAATCTAGGTAGGCCAAGATCACACTGACTATGCAGAAGAACACACACACACACACACACACACACACACACACACACACACACACACACACACACACACACACACACACACACACACACACACACACACACACACACACACACACACACACACACACACACACCCTCTCCATTCCTCTTCCTCTCTCTCCTCTTCCTCTCTCTCCTTCCCATCCTCTCTCTTTCTCCCTTTGTCATTTCCTCCCTCTCCCTTTCTCTCTCTCTCTCCCCGTCTCCCTCTCTCTCACCCTCCCTCTCCCTTACTCACTCCCCCCGCCCTCTCTTGCTTATCTTCCTCTGCCTTCCTTAAGCCTCTCTTAGTCACAGTAATAAGGTAAAAAGCTGCAGCATTGGCATCACCGCTCTGAGCGGAGGAAGGAAGCAGTTGATTCGATAGGATGCTGATCGCCAGAGGAACACACACACACACTGGTCTCAATGAGCATACTGTACATGTCCAGACCATATACGCCTCAGAAGTACGGCCTGAGAGGCAAGTAATGAGGGCTCATGAGGTCTGCTCCAGATCATCGTATAACCCTGAGGTTTGTTCCAGATCATCATACAACCATGAGGTCAGTTCCAGTTCATCATATAACTGTGAGGTCTGTTTATTTAATTTAACCTTCATTTAACTAGGCAAGTCAGTTAAGAACAAATTCTTATTTACAATGACGGCCTAGGAACAGTGCCTTGTTCAGGGGCAGAACAACAGATTTTTACCTTGTCAGCGTGGGGATTTGATCTAGCAACCTTTCGGTTACTGGCCCACTGCTCTAACCACTAGGCTACCTGACATTTGTTCCAGATCATCATATAACCCAGAGGTCTGTTCCAGATCATCATATAACCATGAGGTCAGATCATCATATAACCCAGAGGTCTGTTCCAGATCATCATATAACCCTGAGGTCTGTTCCAGATCATCATATAACCACGAGGTCTGTTCCAGATCATCATATAACCCTGAGGTCTGTTCCAGATCATCATATAACCCATAGGTCTGTTCCAGATCATCATATAACCATGAGGTCTGTTCCAGATCATCATATAACCCATAGGTCTGTTCCAGATCATCATATAACCATGAGGTCTGTTCCAGATCATCATATAACCCATAGGTCTGTTCCAGATCATCATATAACCATGAGGTCTGTTCCAGATCATCATATAACCATGAGGTCTGTTCCAGATCATCATATAACCCATAGGTCTGTTCCAGATCATCATATAACCATGAGGTCTGTTCCAGATCATCATATAACCCATAGGTCTGTTTCAGATCATCATATAACCCTGAGGTCTGTTCCAGATCATCATATAACCATGAGGTCTGTTCCAGATCATCATATACAAACACTTTAAAGGCCTATACTGTACTGTACTTCCTGTACTACCCCCCTTCTTTTCTGACTACTGACAGCTACTTTATTGAGGAAAAATGTACTTTCTATGCATGTGATATGTGGTTGTCCCACCTAGCTATCTTAAGATTAATGCACTGTAAGTCTCTGTAAGTCTCTCTGGATAAGAACGTCTGCTAAATGACTCAAATGTCAAATGTAAATGGTGGTGTTCCTCTGCTCAGATGTTGTGAGCATATACCAATGGTTGCGTGCCACGTCATCGACTGTGTCGTCGAACACCTGATTGCTATAACATTTGATTGTGGTTAGCTGATAGGTAAAATACCTATCGACGCATTGTAAGATCTGGCAGGCATCAGATCTGGGCAGAGGCCCACTATAAAGGCCAAGACTGTACTGTACATCCTATATGAGAAAGGCAAGCACTGACCAAGCATATTCCTTGTTTTGTATGTGGACTCGTCTGCTAACAGCAGAGCAGTTTGTAAGTGCGGAGGCTTTCCCTTTCTAATATAGCTGTCCTGAATAAATGACGCTTCAGTTACAATTGGAGAAAGATTTCAAAGTGAAGGAACGCTGCTTTGGAGACTTTCAGTGCCTTTGAAATCCCAACTGTAATGACATTGAAAGTGTTTTTAATCCTCCTACTCTTCCTTCATGGAGAGAGGAAGATACTTTACTGCTGAACCATTAAGCCCAATAACAGGGTTCAAAACAAAAGGATAATTTAATGTTCACAGCAGTCCTGCTTCTCTGACTGTGTGTGTGTGTGTGTGTGTGTGTGTGTGTGTGTGTGTGTGTGTGTGTGTGTGTGTGTGTGTGTGTGTGTGTGTGTGTGTGTGTGTGTGTGTGTGTGTGTGTGTGTGTGTGTGTGTGTGTGTGTGTGTGTGTGTGTGTGTGTGTGTGTGTGTGTGTGTGTGTGTGTGTGTGTGTGGAGACACACTTGGATGCATAGGGCTAATGGTTTCTCTATGCTTCTCTCATGATGCTTTCTTGTCCTCTTTCTCCCAGTATAAGCTGCTACTTACACTACTGTGACCACCACATTCAACTAGCCAGCTCTCTGCTGTCTCACTCATGGCCCATCCACGACTAGACACATATTTCCATTGGACCTCATTACCAAAATTGTCTGGCGTGACGTTTCTCTCATTAAGGAAACACGGTGAGTTTATGGAGCGTCACAATAGCAATAACTAAACCACCGTGCCTCGGCTAAACCATTCTGAAGAGTTCTCTGCCATGCACGGAGTCAATGTCTACTACAGCACACAGCAGACCAGACCTGCACTCTTCAATGTTAGGAGACCGTTAGAGATTTGGTTGTAAACCGCATTCTGTAGCACATTGAATGGTTGTGTTGATTTCCAATCAGAGGGCAAGTACACTGCAATCGAAGGCGAGCTTATAGAGATCAATGTACAGTATGGATGTATGCCTGGCTGGACATAGAGGATCTGGGTTATACTGCACCATGGACTCTGAAGTTATAGAGAGAGTTGGAGAGAGTGAAAGAGAGAGAGAGAGAGACCACATCCACATAATGCATGGCTGGTCGACCACAGCCTGACATTTTCAAAAGATCAACAGCCTCTGCTGCATTGATATCTTCAACAATGCAACGCACTTAAGCACAAAGGGTGATTAACACAAAAGTCCACTGCTCTAATGGATGATCATTGTACCGATATGTCAGATATGGAACAGAACACTAATAATAATAGTCATAATAATGGATGATTTATATAGCTCCATTTTACCAGTCAAAGCGCACTGCGACTCTCATCTGAGACCAGGTCATTGCTTAACTCGCTAATGAAGTGTTTCGATGGTAACCGATCGATAACCATCAATACTTATTTTATTAATTTCGACAACACACATTTGGTTTACCCTAAGTTTCTTTAATAAATTCCACTCCACCACTTCAAGGACTAGTGTCCTCTCTACAATGTTGACTCTATCCAGGGTCGACAGACAGGCAGGGGTGAAAGAGCTCACTCAAGGAGAAAAGGGAATCGCTATCAGCCCATCTGCACATTCACTGAGCATTCACTATAAACCCCGGACACCTCTGGCTTTAGCCAGGCCTACAGGAAGGTCTGGAGAATTCCTAAGCAGCGCTCGGAGGGGAGGGCTACTGAAGCAAGGCCAGACAGAGATCTAGACACAGCACAACACAGTGGGGTCCTTCAGGCACTGCTGGGTCAGACTCTGTGGGCCCCACTGACTCAGTGTAAAAGTTTCCTCCTTGTAGGCACAGATCTAGGATCAGTTTTACCCTCCCTTAATCCTCACCTTAACCATTAGGGGTGAAATGACCCAAAACGGACCTTACATCAGTGTTGAGCGGTGACCTCATCTGACTTCCCTAAAACCCCAAAAACTACTTGGTGACCTCATCTGACTTCCCTAAAACCCCAAAAACTACTTGGTGACCTCATCTGACTTCCCTAAAACCCCAAAAACTACTTGGTGACCTCATCTGACTTCCCTAAAACCCCAAAAACTAAATCTGACCCCTAAAACCCCAAAAACTACTTGGTGACCTCATCTGACTTCCCTAAAACCCCAAAAACTACTTGGTGACCTCATCTGACTTCCCTAAAACCCCAAAAACTACTTGGTGACCTC
This sequence comes from Oncorhynchus gorbuscha, assembly GCF_021184085.1. NCBI lineage: Eukaryota > Metazoa > Chordata > Actinopteri > Salmoniformes > Salmonidae > Oncorhynchus > Oncorhynchus gorbuscha. The sequence goes on from NC_060193.1 coordinate 58,591,136, forward strand.
ATCTGACTTCCCTAAAACCCCAAAAACTACTTGGTGACCTCATCTGACTTCCCTAAAACCCCAAAAACTACTTGGCAGCCATCCAAACCTCCATGGCCAAGCTCCGAGTCAGTCCCTGGATGGTCCAGTGGAGCGAGGAGGCTGCGAGTGGAGCCAGGCTAGCCAGCGATGGCTCACTGCCTACCCAGGGACGGCTCACTAAGCTCAGGCTGTGTCCCACACCTCCAGCCCCTGACTCCCTGGGCCCTGGAAGTCCATCTAATGACAGACCAACAGCATAGTGCTGCAGTGTAGCTCGTAGGCTATACGGTAGGTGCTTTTCCAAGGGCTTTGGCCATTGTGTGGAGGATCAATGGAACAGTAGAATGTGGAGGAGAGTTGTCTGAGTCAGTGAAGCGAGGACATTGATGGGTGGAGGGGCTGTAGAAGCCAAAGGAGAAATGTTGCTCCTTATCCCCACAAATCCCTGTCGAAGGAGGGAGAGGGGAATCAATGTCTCCCTCGCTTTTCCTCTTTCTATCTCCTTCTCTCTCGCTCTCTCTCTTAGGATAATTTCCCTCTGCTTTAGGATATGAGAGTAGAGAGGGCTGACACAGTTTGCCGTGGCCTCAGAGGCGACTGTGCGTGCTGACCCACAGGAGCACAGACGTCTGCTGTCCCCCCTTACTTTCCCTATCCCTCTCTCGGTCTCCTCTTCCTCTCTTCCTCTCCCTTGCTTTTTATCTGCTCTCTTTCTTCCTCCCTCTATCTCTCTTTCTCTCCTAAAGCCAGTCCCGGGAAGGGTAGCAACCAGGGCTACATTATGGATGCAGATTCAGGAGTGTAACAAACAAAGGGGCCAGACATGTGCTGGGGCAGTGGCTGGGGAGTAGGGACTCTGCAGTAGCCCGGGCTACAGGAACAGGTTCCAGTCATACCAGACGCTATCCTATAGGAGAGAAGAGCTTGGAACCCCTGACCAGACCAAATGGCTTCAATGAGGAAGTGAAATGACCAGTAAAGAGAAGGACAAGGACACAGTAATTCGGACTCTGTGACCCAAAAGGGTATAGTGCCGGCGGTCTTCATTTGTCTCAACTTTCACATGTAATGTATCTTTGACGGCAGTTTTTAAATTCTCTCTATGTGATTCTATTTTTGAAGAAAGTCCTCAAAAGAAATAAAGGAATGACCTTTGAGGCTTGCTTCTCCATGACTTTGATTAGGCCCAAATCTCATAATCACTGATCATTCTGACTTCTAAATCCATGACCTTCTCATTTCTTCTGCCCTCGGCTCTTCTGATGGTTGACTGAAATTGCAGCAAAAGCGCCTTGGCATCACGAATCAATTTGCTGGTCCCGCTTTCCCACCATCACCACCCTTTCCTGCTGCATACAGACAGAATCCACACCATCGACCCCTTTAAATTGTCCCTCTAGGACCTCTGTACTGTAGCCTCCCCCAGTGTGGAGAAGTAGCTCTCCCCCTTCCCTTCCTCCTCTAGGTGACATTTGTATAACCATCCAATTCAGCTAAACACACGGTAGCAGTTTAGAGCCTTTTCAACTATATAGATACCTCTTTATGTGCTGTGCTGTGCTGTGCTGTGCTGTGCTGTGCTGTGCTGTGCTGTGCTGTGCTGTGCTGTGCTGTGCTGTGCTGTGCTGTCCGCCGCTGCACCGCGGACTTTGACAATTCAGACAAGCAATTTTTTAAAGAAACACAAGGTTGTCTTAAAAATCCTAGGCACTTAAGCTGCCGCTCGCAATCCATTTAATTAAAACAATACGCTAAATTACAAGCAAGGCTTTTCAAGGGAGGGAGAAGTAAACCGGACGCAGCTAAATTATGACCTTGCGCCGGAGTCGAGAGAACATTTTAAGGGGATATCATGACACATGCATAAATTTAAGGCCAGAAGTGCTGATGTGTCAATCATTCGCATTCACCGGGGTGCATTGAGCCAGACGGCGTGTACAGAACAAGTCCATATTTCATGCTCCGTGGAAGCCGCTATATGTAAATTCATGTGGGCATCATGGATGGGGAACAACATATTTGGATGTGGCCTGAAACGTATGTTACAGATCTTGTATGATCTTTGTGTTGCCTCAAGGTAAGATGGAATCACATAACATTACATTATAATAGTACATGTCAATCACAATATATCACAGTACGGTTACAATATCACTTCTATATGGCCTATGTACTGGCCGCCTAATCAATATATTTTCATATGGTATAATGAAAAGAGAGTTTTGAGAAGGAAAGATAATGTTTTTTAAAACTTCTTTCTTGTGTAATCCTCTTGGTCCCTGAAGATGCTTGTGAGTAAACGCCATTCTGTTTATGCGTAAGCCTCAAAACATTCCAAATCCATAGTTTCATTAAGCCCTGATCTGTCAACTGTCGCACATTTCCGCATGACTTCCAATAGATTCTTTCCTGCTTTCCCCAAACCCTGGTAATCAATTCTGATGAGTCCCTGACAGGAGGATGACATGAGAGAAAAGGTTATACTGTGTGTGTGAGAGAGAGAGGGAGACAGATCTAAGTAAGACAGCGAGATGTGTAAGAGAACATGTCTGAATATGTGTGTGTGTATAAAGGTGGCCTAGCTAGGGTGACAGCACAGGGAGCATGCTGATGAGCTCTCCCCGAGCACTGATCGTATTATCTCTCCCCCTCTTCTCCCTCCCTCTCTCTCCTTCTCTCTGCAGGTATTAGGCCTCCTATCCCAGTGACTGACACTTTCCTCAATCACGGCTACAGTATTTGCATTCATAATGACCGTGGCACCCTGCCTGGACCAGTGGGAGCTGTCACAGCGCACCCTGAGTCATTTGAGTCGACGCACCGTAACTTGGACAGACTGGCCCTGACAATAACATTTTCAACAGTGGCCTTGTCACAAAATGACAATTTGAATGACACAGGCTACCTACTGCAACACTTAACCAGATTGACTCAGGATGGCTTCAATCAAATTTTCTAAAAGAGAGGAAGAGGGGAGAGATGGGAGTTCCGTCTGTAGGAAGTACCATAGAGTTTGACGGTCGGATGGATGTGTGGAGCTGTTAGTATTGGGATGTGTCCCACTGGGCCTGCTCTTGCACTGCACCCTGGGATACTGGGGTGACTGGTTGGGATCCACACTGAGTCTGTAAATGACAGGATGATGGAGATGGGTTCCCACTTTGAATGTTGATTGGTTCAGAGTGGTGCAGTGGTGGGGGGTGGGACGAAGACCCCCTGCTATGGATCAATGGCGCAGGGAGACAGTACAGTACATAAAATATCAATTTTAACCTATAATGTGAGATGATTATGAACCTCAATATACAGTAACGTAAACTCACTCACTTTTGTACATCGCCTTGGTCCGTACAATTGACCTTATTTTATCGCCAAGATCACCTGTAATGTAAATATCATTGTAAAGCACAATTTCTCCCCTTTCCAACAGAATTCATGACGAGACCTCCACGCTGCCCGTTTCTGCATGATTCAGGAAGGCAATGAGCTCCGTCGGGTCTTTTTAAAAATGGCGGGTGGGGAAGCTAAACTAATGCGTGATAGTGAGAAGGAGAAATGTTGTGTGGGGAAGCTAAACTAATGCGTGATAGTGAGAAGGAGAGATGTTGTGTGGGGAAGCTAAACTAATGCGTGATAGTGAGAAGGAGAGATGTTGTGTGGGGAAGCTAAACTAATGCGTGATAGTGAGAAGGAGAAATGTTGTGTGGGGAAGCTAAACTAATGCGTGATAGTGAGAAGGAGAGATGTTGTGTGGGGAAGCTAAACTAATGCGTGATAGTGAGAAGGAGAGATGTTGTGTGGGGAAGCTAAACTAATGCGTGATAGTGAGAAGGAGAGATGTTGTGTGGGGAAGCTAAACTAATGCGTGATAGTGAGAAGGAGAGATGTTGTGTGGGGAAGCTAAACTAATGCGTGATAGTGAGAAGGAGAGATGTTGTGTGGGGAAGCTAAACTAATGCGTGATAGTGAGAAGGAGAGATGTTGTGTGGGGAAGCTAAACTAATGCGTGATAGTGAGAAGGAGAGATGTTGTGTGAGGAAGCTAAACTAATGCGTGATAGTGAGAAGGAGAGATGTTGTGTGGGGAAGCTAAACTAATGCGTGATAGTGAGAAGGAGAGATGTTGTGTGGGAAAACGGCTTTTTCCCCCTCGATCTGTCCAACTTATCACCTTATCGCCTCTAAAATGTAAATAAAACACTCTAAAAAGTTTATATAATGTGTCATTACATACCTATTTGAAGGTTTGTGTCGAATTTGAATCGGGTTTTTAGGGCGGTGCTAAAGTGATCTTAGAAGTAAACAGAGGCTTTGAGAATCATGATCGCTTGCAATGATAACGCAAAAAGTCACTGTCCATTTCTTGTTTCTAAAGGATGAGAGAAGTGCTACACCTGGTGGAGAGAGGCTGTAAGACAGAAATAGTAGCTTTACGAGTGCTGTACGTTACGGCATGATACGTCACGATGTAACGGAGGGTCCGTTTTCTCCAACACTATAGAGCCATTACCATGTCGATCAACACTTGAGTAGAAACATAGTTCACACCCCAGATGTTGAAGTCAACACAGTCGCTACAGTTCCATTAGTTTTCTTTGTAGCCTCGTTTGAATGTCGCGGTTGCGCACATTTGTACGGAATGGGGTGAGTTTACGTTACATAAAATATAAATGTTATCCTATAATGTGAGAAGACTGTTAACCTTAAGTTCTAGTCAGAAATGAACAGTACATAAAATATACATACAATATATATACGAATCAGAAGAATATTTATGAATGACATACATTTATGCAAATGCTTTTAAGACGGAACTATACATATGCAAATTAGATTTATATAGTCAGCCAGCCAGCCAGCCAGTCAACCATTCAGCCAGCCAGTCAGCCAGCCAGCCAACCAACCAGTCAGTCAGCCAGTCAGTCAGTCACATTGCAACAATAAACTGTGGAAGTCATCATGTGGAAGTTAATCTATCTCTGGATAGTGAGGCTGTAATACGCTCATGAGGAATTACGGAGAGATTTCCAGAAAAGCTGCTGGCAGCAATTTCTCTGTCTTTTTATTAGCCAAGATGTGCAATTTGTGCTAGTGCTTAATGTGACAGGATTCGTCTTGTTTGCCATATGATTCGGGAAAGACATGGTGGCTGGGAGGCTAGGTCTGGGAGGGCTCCAGGGATAGACATGGAGGCTGGGAGGCTAGGTCTGGGAGGGCTCCAGGGATAGACATGGAGGCTGGGAGGCTAGGTCTGGGAGGGCTCCAGGGATAGACATGGAGGCTGGGAGGCTAGGTCTGGGAGGGCTCCAGGGATAGACATGGAGGCTGGGAGGCTAGGTCTGGGAGGGCTCCAGGGATAGACATGGACGCTGGGAGGCTAGGTCTGAGAGGGCTCCAGGGATAGACATGGACGCTGGGAGGCTAGGTCTGGGAGGGCTACAGGGATAGACATGGACGCTGGGAGGCTAGGTCTGGGAGGGCTCCAGGGATAGACATGGACGCTGGGAGGCTAGGTCTGAGAGGGCTCCAGGGATAGACATGGACGCTGGGAGGCTAGGTCTGAGAGGGCTCCAGGGATAGACATGGACGCTGGGAGGCTAGGTCTGGGAGGGCTCCAGGGATAGACAAGGACGCTGGGAGGCTAGGTCTGGGAGGGCTCCAGGGATAGACATGGACGCTGGGAGGCTAGGTCTGAGAGGGCTCCAGGGATAGACATGGACGCTGGGAGGCTAGGTCTGAGAGGGCTCCAGGGATAGACATGGACGCTGGGAGGCTAGGTCTGGGAGGGCTCCAGGGATAGACATGGACGCTGGGAGGCTAGGTCTGAGAGGGCTCCAGGGATAGACATGGAAGCTGGGAGGCTAGGTCTGAGAGGGCTCCAGGGATAGACATGGACGCTCGGAGGCTAGGTCTGGGAGGGCTCCAGGGATAGACATGGACGCTGGGAGGCTAGGTCTGAGAGGGCTCCAGGGATAGACATGGACGCTGGGAGGCTAGGTCTGGGAGGGCTCCAGGGATAGACATGGACGCTGGGAGGCTAGGTCTGGGAGGGCTCCAGGGATAGACATGGACGCTGGGAGGCTAGGTCTGGGAGGGCTCCAGGGGGTGATACAGAGATTTAGGACAGATCACACCACACACACAGGCATGACTTAAATAAATGTATATGCATACTGCATACAAACACACACACACACACACACACACACACACACACACACACACACACACACACACACACACACACACACACACACACACACACACACACACACACACACACACACACACACACACACACACACACACACACACACACACACACACACACACACACACACACACACACACACACACACACACACACACTACCCTCAAGACTCCCGCTCCAACGCAGCAGGCTGTCACTGCCGGCTTCACACTACCAACACTCCCACCGTATGGGGACTGATGTATAAGACAGTATTATTTCCTACAGATACAGGTTCTCTCCAGGTTCCAGAACAATAGGAATGTGTCAAGCCTTTGTGTATGACAATGTCCCTGAAAGAGATTCATACAATTTCACTTCAATACAATGTCACACAAAAGCTGCCTACCCGGCAGATATGTATAGAATATACTGTACATACAATACCTAGACAAGACAGTGTGTTCATAGTCCTCTGAATGGATGTGTGTGTGAGTGCACATGGTATTATCCATGACAGACAGAAGGTATTATCCATGCCAGACAGAAGGTATTATCCATGACAGACAGAAGGTATTATCCATGACAGACAGAAGGTATTATCCATGACAGACAGAAGGTATTATCCATGACAGATAGAAGGTATTATCCATGACAGACAGAAGGTATTATCCATGCCAGACAGAAGGTATTATCCATGACAGACAGAAGGTATTATCCATGACAGACAGAAGGTATTATCCATGCCAGACAGAAGGTATTATCCATGCCAGACAGAAGGTATTATCCATGACAGACAGAAGGTATTATCCATGCCAGACAGAAGGTATTATCCATGACAGACAGAAGGTATTATCCATGACAGACAGAAGGTATTATCCATGCCAGACAGAAGGTATATATATATATATATATATATGCCATTTAGCAGACACTTTTATCCAAAGCGACTTACAGTCATGTGTGCATACATTCTACGTATGGGTGGTCCCGGGGATCGAACCCACTACCCTGGCGTTACAAGCGCCATGCTCTACCAACTGAGCTACAGAAGGTAGTATCCATGACAGACAGAAGGTAGTATCCATGACAGACAGAAGGTATTATCCATGACAGACAGAAGGTATTATCCATGCCAGACAGAAGGTATTATCCATGACAGACAGAAGGTATTATCCATGCCAGATAGAAGGTATTATCCATGACAGACAGAAGGTATTATCCATGCCAGACAGAAGGTATTATCCATGACAGACAGAAGGTATTATCCATGCCAGACAGAAGGTATTATCCATGACAGACAGAAGGTATTATCCATGACAGACAGAAGGTATTATCCATGACAGACAGAAGGTATTATCCATGACAGACAGAAGGTATTATCCATGACAGACAGAAGGTATTATCCATGCCAGACAGAAGGTATTATCCATGCCAGACAGAAGGTATTCCCTCAAAAGGGACAGGGAGTCAAACAATGTCAACACATGTCCAGAAACACACAGACAGAAGCTACGCTGGCTGAACTCTCCACTGAACTCTCCATTTCTGGCTTTCATCCAGACAGCTTGGGTGTGTGTGTGTGTGTGTGTGTGTGTGTGTGTGTGTGTGTGTGTGTGTGTGTGTGTGTGTGTGTGTGTGTGTGTGTGTGTGTGTGTGTGTGTGTGTGTGTGTGTGTGTGTGTGTGTGTGTGTGTGTGTGTGTGTGTGTGTGTGTGTGAGAGAGAGAGACTATGTGTGTAATCTTCATTCCAAGCGTGTAGACTATAGTGCAGATAAGCAGCTTTTCCATACCTGCTCGTGTCCCATTAGACCCCAGCAGATAAACAACAGCAACGCTCAATATTCTCAATTACTCCATGCATTTGCATCTCATTGCCAACCAAGCCCCACTGCAAGGGAACTCTCTCTCTTTCTCTGAAGAGGTGCAGAAGAGAGACAAAAGATAAATGCTGGAAGGAACAATGCAGGGGTTGTCTAAGAGATCTGGACTGGTACACAGGTGCAAGGAGGGGGGTGTAGTTGTGTGAGGATCAGCCCTTTAAGGCCCCACTCAATGAAAACAGATCAGACTTGTACATGGGAACCAATATGAATTCATGCGTAGCGAAGGAAACATGTCTGAATCAATATGCAACGTTTGTCTTTCTTATCTTGTTGAGCACATTCATCCAAACGCATTTTTGCAGCGAAAGAACAATGGCATTTTTTTACCGCCGAAGCTTATTAACAGGGTTCTGATTGGATTGGGACCCTAACAATAGCATGAATGGAGGCAAACCAAAGGGGACGGGGACGGGGAAGTGGGGACGGGGGGGAAGTGGGGACGGGGACGGGGAAGTGGGGACGGGGTGAGTCAGTGGTTCTAGAAAGGAGGCAGCCAGATAGTCAGCCAGCTCATCAGTCCCACCATAGTACCTCTGTTTCTGGACCCTGATGGGCTCTAGGGATGCAGGGCTGGACCATGGGCAAGGAGTCTGGTCTGGAGCCACATCATACAACCCTTTACATCACAGAGCCAGTAGAGGGGGTTTCACAACAAAGGCTGGGGCCTATGACTCTCTGCTGCCCTGGGGGCAGCCAGCTGGCTTGGGTCACCTCAGAGATCTGTATATAGCGATGAGATGCTCAGGTCTCCGCCCAAACAATGTGAATCGTTGCTCCTAAAGGCGGGAAGGCAGGCGACAAGCTTAGGTCTTAAAATAAGCCCAAAGAAACGCATTGCGTAAAACCTCTCACTGCGCCTCTTCCTCTCTGGTCAGCTCAGATTGCACACCCAGGGTAGAGTCCTGGGCCCAAGGTATTTAGTTATGAGAACTTATAGTAGCCCATCTTTTGATTATAGCTAGTTTCAACGTCCAGATGAATGGAACAGTGAATGAATCAGTAGCATTATATGGCATTGCTGTGCGCTCTGTAATAGTGGACTGCTGGACATATAGAACAGTGTTTGAATGAATCTCCCTCTCGCAACTCCAAGTCATTTATTCAGTGGCCGTTGTCGATAAGGCATGGCTATTTTAAGGTAAAGACCTTGAGAAAATTGAGAGGCGAAGAAAACTGCCTGTCTGGCAGTCTTAGGTCAACATCTTGGAAACTGTGGTGTCATTGCAAAAAGAGTGGGAGAGAAGGAGGCGTACCTTGAGGGCTCAAACTAATGATGCATGTCATAAACTAACCTTCTGCCCAAAGGAAGCTGGCACGGACGGAAAATAATGGATAGTACGTAAAACGAATGAAGCGGTTAGATCATTTGTATTTCATCCATGAATATGATATTTCTTGCTGTAAACACTGTGAGCCATATCAACACTCATCTCATTAAAACCAATGATATACAGTGCATTTGGAAAGTATTCAGACCCCTTGACTTTTACACATGTTCTTACGTTACAGCTATATTCTGAAATGGATTTCATATTTCAATTTACACACAATACCCCATAAAAAGGTTTTTAGACATTTTTGCAAATTTATATTTTTAAGAAAACTATGGAAATATGACATTTATATAAATATTGAGATGCTTTACTCAGTACTTTGTTGAATCCCTGTTTGCAGAGATTACAGCCTCGTGTCTTCTTGGGTATGACGCTACAAGCTTGGCACACCTGCATTTGGGGAGTATCTCCCATTCTTCTCTGCATATATTCTCAAGATCTCTTCAGCGATGTTCGATTGGTTTCAAGTCCGGGCTCTGGCTGGGCCACTCATGGACATTCAGAGACTTTTCTTGGCTGTGTGCTTAGAGTCGTTGTCCTGTTGGAAGGTGAACCTTCACCCCAGTCTGAGGTCCTGTGCGCTTTGGAGCAGGTTGTCATCAAGGATCTCTCTGTTCTTTGCTCAGTTCATCTTTCCCTCGATCCTGACTAGACTATTTCCTGACCATGCAGCCAGACAGACAATGAGTCCTTCTGTCATGTGTGTCCTCTCTGCTTTCTCTGATGATTGATCCACGGATGCTGCTTAAGGGCCTGTCTAGTCTATAGTACACAGTAGTGGACCCAAGGACAGAGAGAGAAAGGACAACACACATGTACGGTCTCTGTGAAGATCCCAGACTGAACCCTGAGGCTGTGGATAAACAACAAAAGGACCAATTCGTCTCATGCTGTGGCGGGAGCGGACGTCTGAGGGGCAGGTAGCGACCCTGCGGAGCCCCAGACCCCTGCTGCCTCCTCAGGTGTAACAGCCTGCGTGCTCCAGGAGTCAAACCCCCATCCTGGCATGGAGGAACAGAAACGCCTGCATCAACACGGCCCTGCTGAGAGAGCGGACGTCTGAGGGGCAGGTAGCAACCCTGCTGAGAGAGCGGACATCTGAGGGGCAGGTAGCGACCCTGCGGAGCCCCAGACCCCTGCTGCCTCCTCAGGTGTAACAGCCTGCGTGCTCCAGGAGTCAAACCCCCATCCTGGCATGGAGGAACAGAAACGCCTGCATCAACATGGCCCTGCTGAGAGAGCGGACGTCTGAGGGGCAGGTAGCGACCCTGCGGAGCCACAGACCCCTGCTGCCTCCTCAGGTGTAACAGCCTGCGTGCTCCAGGAGTCAAACCCCCATCCTGGCATGGAGGAACAGAAACGCCTGCATCAACACGGCCCTGCTGAGAGAGCGGACGTCTGAGGGGCAGGTAGCAACCCTGCTGAGGGAGCGGACGTCTGAGGGGCAGGTAGCGACCCTGCGGAGCCCCAGACCCCTGCTGCCTCCTCAGGTGTAACAGCTTGAGTGATCCAGGAGTCAAACCCCCATCCTGGCATGGAGGAACAGAAACGCCTGTATCAACACGGCCCTGCTGAGGGTTACACCTGCAAATAACACTTTAATAACTGAATAATGTCTCTGGTCCGCTCCTCCAGCTGTGCCTGGGCAGCCTGCGGACGACAGCGTTGGCGTCTTTGCTCTCTTTAGCTCCCTTGATAGAGGGGGCTGATAAAGGAGGCAGGCTAGCGCAGTATGGCAGTGTGAAATGGGTCCGGAGGCATTGGCGCTGGAGGGGATGGAAGGATAGGAAGATATCTCCACTGTCCACCTGCTTCTAATGCTAATTCTGCTCCACCTCAAACTACTATGTCCTTGAGTGGGGATGTAGGTTGACCAGCAGTTGACCAGCTAACCGTCTTCTTCAGGATGTGGGGTCTCTTTGGGGTGTTTTACGATCAAACGGCTACATTGTTGACTGTTCGCTCATGTTTATTCCACACGACACAGGCTTCATGATATGTTGTGCTCTCATATGTCTCTGAATGTCCCTATGAAGTGGACGAGCAGTGCTTAGGACTTCCCCGACGACAACAACAACACAACATCACCAGCGTCTAACTAAAACAGTCACCTCACACCACCACGGAGGAAGAGCCTGAGAGCAGAATCAAATAGAACTGCCAAAACAAAAGGACTAAAACAACACAGAAAGAGGAAAAGCCTTTAAACACAGAGGGGTTTTGTCAGCTCAGCTGTGTGCATCAGGGTTGTGTGTTAGATGCTGCTACCATACAGTAGACATGCTAGCGTAGCGGTGGACACAGCCAGGCTGGGGCTCCCTGGGTCTGCTGTCTGTGGGAGAGGAGTGGTAGCGAGTGAGAAGGGAGGAATGGAGGGAGGGATGGGGGGAGCAGGGGCCTCCTGTAGAGAACCCTGCAGGTGGTGCCAGTCTGGCAACAGAGACCTGGGGCTGTCAGTCACACAGACTGCATCCTCACAGAGGGGTAGAGGAAGAGGGCAGACAGCAGGCCTCTGTCATTCCACTGTAGCACTACTCATTCACCTTGAGAGAGGGGGGGGGAGGAGCAGGTAGGGGGAGGAGGAGCAGGTAGGGGGAGGAGGAGAGAGGAAAAGGAGGAGAGGACAGGAGGAGAGGAGGAGGAGGTAGGGGGAGGAGGGGGGGGGGAGGGGGAGGAGAGGAGGAGCAGGTAGGGAGAGGAGGAGGGGGAGGGGGGGAGGAGAGGAGGAGAGGAGGAGGAGGTAGGGGGAGGAGGAGGGGGGGAGAGGAAAAGGAGGAGAGGAGAGGAGGAGGAGGTAGGGGGAGGAGGAGGGGGGGGAAGGGGGAGGAGGGAGGAGCAGGTAGGGAGGGAGGAGGGGGGGGAGGGGGAGGGGGTGGAGCAGGTAGGGGGAGGAGGAGGGGGAGGAGGAGCAGCAGGTAGGGGGAGGAGAAGGGGAGGAGGAGGAGGAGGTGGAGGAGGGGGTGGATAAGGAGAAGGTGGAGGAGGATAAGGAGAAGGTGGAGGATGAGGAGGAGGATAAGGAGAAGGTGGAGGAGGAGGAGGTGGAGGATAAGGAGAAGGTGGAGGAGGAGGAGGTGGAGGATAAGGAGAAGGTGGAGGAGGAGGTGGAGGATAAGGAGAAGGTGGTGGAGGAGGAGGTGGAGGATAAGGAGAAGGTGGAGGAGGAGGTGGAGGAGGAGGTGGAGGAGGAGGAGGAGGGGAGCCAACAATGGATGCAACTGAGAAGGCACAGTTGGAGAATGTAGATAAGATATATACAATCAAATCAAATGCTATTTGTCACATGCTTGGTAAACAACAGGTGTAGACTAACAGTGAAATGCTCATTTGCACGTTCTTCCCAACAGTGCAGAGATATTTTTTGTTGATTTTTGTTGAATAAATACACAATGAGTAACGATAACTTGGCTATATACACGAGGTACCAGTACAGTGGATGTGCAGGGGTACGAGGTAATTGAGGTAGATATATACATACGGGTAGGGGTAAAGTGACTAGGCAACAGAATAGATCATTAACAGTAACAGCAGCGTACAGTATGTGATGAGTCAACGCAGATAGTCCGGGTAGCTACTGTAGCTATCGGTTCTTCTGATTGGTTGGAGAATGTAGATACTGTGTATGGAGAGAGTCACACATGTAAGTAGTGAGAGAGCAGTGATTGGCTGGAAATACTACAGGCTCCTGTATGTGTGTGAGAGAGTGAAGACATGCGGTCACCAAGTGTCAAATGAGGTTAAAACAAGCGTGTTATAGTGCTGGGTTGAAATAAAAATGTGCACACACCAGGAACTTACTGAGACTAACTGACCCAGCCCTGGAGCATCAGAAAACAGCATCTTCTTCCTTTTATCAGTGCTCTGGAAAACTGAACTGAGGGATTTAATTGAGGTGTGCTATGAGTATTGATAGCTGGATAAAGATAAAGGACTGGCTGATAAACGACAGTTGGCCAGAACAAGCTAATTACCCCCGTGACAGTAAGTCAATGTGAGACATCAAATATAACTCATCTTAGATCTTAGATAAGATGATTGCCCTTTTGGCGGCACAGAAGAGAAGACAATATTTTAATGATATCAGAAAGAATATTGAGAGATGAAGAAGGCACGTTTCACCTGAATACTATTAGGAAGAAGGAAGCAAGGAAGGAAGGAGGGGGAGCGAAGGAAAGACAGAAGAAAGGACAGAAGGGAGAGAGGTGCATGACCCCTGACACGTATTTCCTGTGCCATCCATCCATTTATTCAGTCAGAGTGAAAACAGATAGAAAATACATGATGCTCCAACAAAAAGGAGGAAACAGACGGCCATGGTGCTGTACTGTTAGGGTCAGGGGTCAGGTGAAAAGCCAAGTCGATGCACGTGTGTTGAATAGAAATACTTTCCTTGGGGAATTGTAAAGAAGAGTACGCAAATGTAAAATAAGAACAGCTCTTTAATGTTGTTGTTTTTTATCAGTCACCGTGATGCAAAGAACAAGTCTTTCAAACTGGGGGGGAGTTACAATGAGCTCTGGATATCTGGAGACAGAAAGGATTCCTCAGAAGAAGCATTAAGGAGTCTGTACTGTTCTGCTCCATTTCATTTCGGACGTGTGCACACTGTCAAAGCAGTGTGTTGGGGATGTAAACAGATTAGGACTGGCAGAGACAATAGTCCATAACCGACATGACATGACTCCCTCTGACTCGAAAGAGGCTATTAGCCTCAGTTTGGGAGAGGAGAGGAAATCAGACCGTAATCTCTACTGCCTAGTGCTATGCATAGTGTCAGGTCTCCAGTCCAGTCCCAGCCCAGGTCGTGTCTGTCTGTCCCCCACCTACGGCTCTCCTCCCTCCTACATCACCTGGAGCTGGTAGCCAACCGACCTCAACGATGGGCCAGGAGTGGTTGCCAAGGCAACCAAGGTGTACAGGTTGAGTCAAGACTGAAACAAAAGGAGCTACCCCTCCCTCCATCTTTCTCTCCATCTCTCCCCGGAAATAAAAGTCAGAAGAGAGGAAGAAGTCGAACTAGCCAAAACGTTCTGGGGCAACGACTGATTAAGATTCCAATCAGGCCTGGCTTCCCTCTTGACAAATGGAGGGGGTGGAAGAAACTTCCCTAAATGGCCCTTTGGCATGGCCGGGGAATAAACTGTGCTAATCAACAATGGCCCAACAATCAGAACATCTACCCAGTAATCACGCAGACAAAAGTGACTGTGTGAGTGTGGGTATGCATATATATGCCTGTGTGTGTGTGTGTGTGTGTGTGTGTGTGTGTCTGTCTGTCTGTCTGTCTGTCTGTCTGGAGGCTGGGTTATACATTTTGTGTGTATGCCTCCTTGACTGTCTTTGTGTGTGTGTGTTCGTCTGTATGTGTGCCTGTGTGCCTGTGTGCATGCCTGCCTGCCTGCGTGTGTGTGTGTGTGTTCGTCTGTATGTGTGTCTGTATGCATGCATGCCTGCCTGCCTGCGTGTGTGTGTGTGTGTGTTCATCTGTATGTGTGTCTGTATGCATGCATGCCTGCCTGCGTGTGTGTGTGTGTGTTCGTCTGTATGTGTGTCTGTATGCATGCCTGCCTGCGCGTGTGTGTGTGTGTGTCGTCTGTATGTGTGTCTGTATGCATGCATGCCTGCAGAAAGGTCTCTTTCCTTGCTCTGCCTCTGAAAGCCTACTTTGAAGCTTCATGGTGGTAATTGGTATTTTCTCTCCACCCGTTGTTGTCACAATGGGGTCGCTGTATACGTAATGGCCTTCTCAATCACCACAGAGAGAGAGCAGCACACACGCAGCCGAGTGTCGGCATTAATACCCATCTCATTGCACCGGCAGTCAGCTCTGGGAAATCACACTGACGTGATGAAGGAGGAGGGGAGAACTGGGCTACACAGGGCTGCACAACCAACCACCATTCAAATCCCAGGCTACCATACATCCATAGCTATCTTATTGTAGACAGTCGTGATACATACCAGAGAACCAGTACAAGCATGACAGTAAATAGAACCTCTTTCTGTCAAGTGTAACAGCTGTGGAACACTGCTACAGTGTGAACGATGATGAGGCTGAGGTGATATGCCCCAAACCCCATGCAGCTTCAAACACCTTCCACTAATCTGTCCTTAAAACAAGGCAATGTCCCCATATACTGTAGACGGTCCAGATAACCAGGAATAATCCTGGGATTGTGAGGCGAAGCAGTGCACAGTGCATCTGGTGTCCTTGCTAATGGCGGCGGATGTGCTTCTTCCCTCCCCGAATGTGTTCCTTCCTGAGGCAATTTGGTCACGCAAGAGCACTGGCATCCTCTGAGGTGGTAATCGGGCAAAACAAACAGCCAACGTGTCTTGGACCGCCTCCCCGCGGAGAGAAAATAAAGCGTGATGGATAACCACTCAGTGGAGACGCTGTTCCTTTTCCTGTGTGCGCACCGTGGTCGGTCAGGTCCCGTGGGCCTCACGACTACAACAAAGTGGGCTGGAGAAAGAAGAAAGAATGGAAGTGGATGATCTTGTTCCTATTTGAAGTTGCAGTTTCCTACTGGAAATGGAATGAATAACAACAACCTCGAGCGTCGTTCAGTCTGGCGGCTTAGAGGGACTGTAAACAATAGAGCTTGTCCCTGAGGCAACTCTCACGAGTGAGACACACATGAAGTCATGTCAAATGTTATGCTAATCCCTCTTTTAATACACAAATCATTTCCTCAAAATGAGTCCCTTACCGCTAACATGCACATAGCCTGAAGCTTGAATGTTATGCCGCAGTGGAGGAGTGGTGAGTAAATAAGTAGCAATGCAGAATGAAGGCTGGAGAATCACAGTGGTAACAAAATACATACATTCATATGACCAGAGGTGAGAGCTTGATGTGTACGTGTGAGAGAGTGACTGAGTGAGAGAGTGAGTGCGTGTGTGTGTGTGTATGTGGGTTGACCCAACATCTAAAGTCACCTTCTCGGTCACCTTCTCGCCATCTCAAAACTGTAGCGAAATTCATGGTTATTCCCCAAGATCACCTGAGCCCACTCTGCGCGTAACCGGACAATATGCTTGGCGCCACCCCGTACGGGGACGCGGACAGTTCCGTACGGGGACGCGGACAGTTCTGTACGGGGGCGCGGACAGTTCCGTACGGGGACGCGGACAGTTCCGTACGGGGACGCGGACAGTTCCGTACGGGGACGCGGACAGTTCCGTACGGAACGCGGACAGTTCTGTACGGGGGTGCGGACAGTTCTGTACGGGGACGAGGACAGTTCTGTACGGGGATGAGGACAGTTCTGTACGGGGATGAGGACAGTTCTGTACGTGGACACGGACAGTTCTGTACGGGGACGAGGACAGTTCTGTACGTGGACACGGACAGTTCTGTAAGGGGACGAGGACAGTTCTCTACGGGGACGCGGACAGTTCTGTACGGGGACGCGGACAGTTCTGTATGGGGACAGGACAGTTCTGTAAGGGGACGAGGACAGTTGTGTACGTGGACACGGACAATTCTGTAAGGGGACGAGGACAGTTGTGTACGGGGACGCGGACAGTTCTGTATGGGGACGCGGACAGTTCTGTATGGGGACACGGACAGTTCTGTACGGGGACGAGGACAGTTCTGTATGGGGACATAGACGGTTCTGTACGGGGACGAGGACAGTTCTGTGCGGGGACGAGGACAGTTTTGTACGTGGACATGGATGCGGACAGTTCTGTACGGGGACGCGGACAGTTCTGTACGGGGACGTGGACAGTTCTGTACGGGGACGAGGACAGTTCTGTACGGGGACGAGGACAGTTCTGTACGGGGAGGAGGACAGTTCTGTACGGGGACGAGGACAGTTCTGTACGTGAACACGGACAGTTCTGTACGGGGACGAGGACAGTTCTGTACGTGGACACGGACAGTTCTGTACGGGGACGAGGACAGTTCTGTACAGAGACGAGGACAGTTCTGTACGGGGACGCGGACAGTTCCGTACGGGGACGCGGACAGTTACGTTCGAGGACGCGGACAGTTCTGTACGTGGACACGGACAGTTCTGTACGGGAACGAGGACAGTTCTGTACGTGGACACGGACAGTTCTGTACGGGGACGAGGACAGTTCTGTACAGAGACGCGGACAGTTCTATACGGGGACGCGGACAGTTCCGTACGGGGACGCGGACAGTTACGTTCGAGGACGCGGACAGTTCTGTACGTGGACACGGACAGTTCTGTACGGGAACGAGGACAGTGCTGTATGTGGACACAGACAGTTCTGTACGGGGACACGGACAGTTCTGTATGGGAACGAGGACAGTTCTGTATGTGGACACGGACAGTTCTGTACGGGGACACGGACAGTTCTGTATGGGGACGAGGACAGTTCTGTACGTGGACACGGACAGTTCTGTAAGGGGACGAGGACAGTTCTGTACGGGGACGCGGACAGTTCCGTACGGGGACACGGACAGTTCCGTACGGGGACGCGGACAGTTCGTACGAGGGACGCGGACAGTTCTGTACGGGGACGCGGACAGTTCTGTACGTGGACACGGACAGTTCTGTACGGGAACGAGGACAGTGCTGTATGTGGACACGGACAGTTCTGTACGGGGACACGGACAGTTCTGTATGGGAACGAGGACAGTTCTGTATGTGGACACGGACAGTTCTGTACGGGAACGAGGACAGTTCTGTATGTGGACGCGGACAGTTCTGTACGGGGACGCGGACAGTTCTGTACGGGGACGCGGACAGTTCTGTACGGGGACGCGGACAGTTCCGTATGGGGACGCGGACAGTTACGTTCGAGGATGCGGACAGTTCTGTACGGGGACGCGGACAGTTCTGTACGGGGACGAGGACAGTTCTGTATGTGAACACGGACAGTTCTGTATGGGGACGCGGACAGTTCTGTACGGGGACGAGGACAGTTCTGTACGGGGACGAGGACAGTTCTGTATGGGGACGCGGACAGTTCTGTATGGGGATGCGGACAGTTCCTTACGGGGACGCGGACAGTTACGTTCGAGGACGAGGACAGTTCTGTACGGGGACGCGGACAGTTACGTTCGAGGACACGGACAGTTCTGTACGGGGACGCGGACAGTTCTGTACGGGGACGCGGACAGTTCTGTAGGGGACCCGGACAGTTACGTTTGAGGACGCGGACAGTTCTGTACGGGGACGCGGACAGTTCTGTACGGGGACGCGGACAGTTCTGTAGGGGACGCGGACAGTTACGTTTGAGGACGCGGACAGTTCTGTACGGGGACGCGGACAGTTCTGTAGGGGACGCGGACAGTTACGTTTGAGGACACGGACATGAGCAGTGCAACACAATCAAAGTCTTTAGTGTGGGTTACGTTAGTAATATTCATTTTTTATTATTATGTTAAACACACATTCAACATTTTTTTATAACAGCATTTTGAGATCTGGGATCATATCCACAAAGCGTCTCAGAGTGGAGAATTGGTCGCATAAGTGCTGAGAATAAAGACATTTGACATGCATGGGTATAAATTAAAGCTATGCATGAAGTAAGTCTCTAGTCCCACCTCGTTGGCAGAGCTGTCCTAACTACTCAACCACAATTACTAATCAACGATTTATGTAAAAAGGGCACCTAAACTGTACTGATATTCAAGAAATGCTTCTGTTAAGTAGGAGACTTTACGACCCTGCAGTACAACATGTGGATATATACTAAGTGGCTGAGGTTCTCTCTCGCGCTAAAAAGAGTAGGCTAAGTACTCACTCACTCAATGTTAGAGAGAGAGAGGGCTTTAAACCAACACTGGTAAACTGCTTGTCGGGATAATGGTGTCTAGAGCATTGTCGGGATAATGGTGTCTAGAGCATTGTCGGGATAATGGTGTCTAGAGCATTGTCGGGATAATGGTGTCTAGAGCATTGTCGGGATAATGGTGTCTAGAGCATTGTCGGGATAATGGTGTCTAGAGCATTGTCGGGATAATGGTGTCTAGAGCATTGTCGGGATAATGGTGTCTAGAGCATTGTCGGGATAATGGTGTCTAGAGCATTGTCGGGATAATGGTGTCTAATGGTGTAATGGTGTCTAGAGCATTGTCGGGATAATGGTGTCTAGAGCATCGTCGGGATAATGGTGCCTAGAGCATTGTCGATAATGGTGTCTAGAGCATTGGTGCCTAGAGCGTTGTCGGGATAATGGTGTCTAGAGCATCGTCGGGATAATGGTGTCTAGAGCATCGTCAGGATAATGGTGCCTAGAGCATCGTCAGGATAATGGTGCCTAGAGCATTGTCGGGATAATGGTGTCTAGAGCATCGTCGGGATAATGGTGTCTAGAGCATCGTCGGGATAATGGTGCCTAGAGCATTGTCGGGATAATGGTGTCTAGAGCATTGCCGAGGCCAGGGAGAGAGGCATGACGTGTTAAAGAGGCAATGGGCCATAATCCAACTGTTTGTAACAACAAGAAAATATCAAGGATTCACTGGGCCTGAAACAGTTCACTTTAAAGTGCACTTGTATGAGTCGTGTGGGTGGAGATGGGTAGCTGGAGCGAGGTAGCGGGCTCTTCATTTGAGAAGGAATTACACTGATATCTCCCCTTGGATATTCACTGTTCTGGAGAGACACAATCTAGTGTGGAATTGAATGCAGTGTACCTTCACAAATCTCCTTTGAATATGGCAGATTTTGGCTGTGTCTTCCTTTTGCAGCCTTGGAGCAAGCCGATTTACTCTAAATGTAATTTTTATATCTTATCTGAGATTCTTTCATGGCTGGATGTAATAAATGAGGGCCATCTGCAGCACTAGAAAACACCATTGACCTTTTACTCTTCTCAAACCAAGTTTAAGCAGAGAAATAAATGTGAACAATGTGATTGTTTTTGATTAATGTTGATTCACATTAACCAATTATTACACACACACACACACACACACACACACACACACACACACACACACACACACACACACACACACACACACACACACACACACACACACACACACACACACACACACACACACACACACACACACACACACACACACACACACACACACACACACACACACACACACACACACACACACACACACACATCTCCTTAACACCAAAGACTACCTGCTGGTCCCACCTTTACCTTTGAGTTCCTTCCTCTTCTCCTCAGTCACACACTCTGCTCTCTCTTTTCCTCTCTTCATCCCTCCTTTAACTCACTCTCACTCCATCTTATCTCTGCCAGACCATGCCGCTCCCCCTCCTCCGGTCGCACCGCCACCTCGTCTCCTGTTGAGAGGTGCTAGTGCTGTGAGTCTGTTAGTGTACAGGCCCACTCTGCTCTGTGCGGGCCGATACAGGCCCACTCTGCTCTGTGCGGGCCGATACAGGCCCACTCTGCTCTGCGCGGGCCGATACAGGCCCACTCTGCTCTGCGCTGGGCGATACAGGCCCACTCTGCTCTGCGCAGGGCGATACAGGCCCACTCTGCTCTGCGCGGGGCGATACAGGCCCACCCTGCTCTGCGCAGGGCGATACAGGCCCACTCTGCTCTGCGCGGGGCGATACAGGCCCACTCTGCTCTGCGCGGGGCGATACAGGCCCACTCTGCTCTGCGCGGGGCGATACAGGCCCACTCTGCTCTGCGCGGGCCGATACAGGCCTAATCTGTGCGTTAATGCTCCAGGCAGTTGATTAAGGGTCTGGTGTGAAAGAGCTAGGTCTTATCAGTGGGAGGGAAAGCATTTCCACAGAGAGCACTAATTGACCAGTGACTGACTGGCTGGCTGCTCTGCTGCTGAGAGGAGATTGGGTCGCCTGATGGCTCGGCTTAGACGCTGCACTGTTGCGCTTTTACTTCCCGGAGTCCCTGGAGTCCTATAGAGTCAATAAAGCAGACCTTTCCTCAGCCAAGCAGTCTCTCTCTCCAACCCACTGGTGGGTGCTACTCCTTTCTGTGCACGTTGTTTCTATGGAGAAAGTGCACATTGTTTCTATGGAGAAAGTGCACATTGTTTCTATGGAGAAAGTGCACATTGTTTCTATGGAGAAAGTGCACATTGTTTCTTTCGAGAAAGTGCACATTGTTTCTATGGAGAAAGTGCACATTTTTTTCTATGGAGAAAGTGCACATTGTTTCTATGGAGAAAGTGCACATTGTTTCTATGGAGAAAGTGCACATTGTTTCTATGGAGAAAGCCATAGAGGAGGGACCGTAATTCTACATTTTCCACTCATAGGGGAAATGAGGCTCCAGGTATAGTGTCAGTTCTTAGTAAACAAATGAATTAGGCTCAACAATAGCGGCTGGTAAAACACACAGCGGAGCCGCTGATATAAATGTGTTGTTTACCGCTGTTACAGGACTTGATGACTTCCCCTGATATTGTGAACTGTTGAGATAATTTGCCTGTGAATAGCGTCCACCTTGTAGGCCCTGAGATATCATGGGCCGTGGCGAGGAGAGGAACTAGGGCAGCCACGTTAATTACTGCTTCGCGTTAGCCGTGGCCCGGGTTGCGATATCGGGAGCGAGTCCTCTGAGGGAAAAGCCAACCACCAAGATGGCTGCCTCAATATAATCTGATTCCAAAGCTTTGTTTAATCACAGAGGGAACCTTGAATCTTTACACTGAAGCGTTTTGAAACAAAACAACATATTTAGAAGGGATTTGATCATAACTGATACGTTATCTATAGGAAGATTACGGTAATTAGCCAGATCTGTGAAAAGCACAGAGCTGGAGAAATCCCCAGACAGGAGAACATGAAGAATCCTCTGCTGTAAGTCACATCTTCACTAACCTATAACCCTCAGCCATTATATCAATGTAGATCAGTAACAAGCCTATGGTGAGCAGTAATAGAGTAAAATACTGGATTCTACAAAAAAGTTTTGTGGTATAATTGGACCCTGACATGGTGTTCTCTGTGATGCCTGCTTAGGACATCCTGTCTCTATGGAAACCAAACCCTGAATCCTGGACTCGACCTGTCATCCAGTCACTCCTGAACTGCCAACATGGCATAAAACTCAGCCTCAGAAAGTGTGTTGGATTCAACAGAAGTACTGAGAAGTTGAAGAGCCTTCATGGGAGAGAGGTGCGTGGAAAGGAGAGGGCGACAGTACTGCACCATGGAACCAGGAAAAAGCCATTTCACTGCAGATCTGCACCACAAGCAGAAAAAGTGCAAACCGCTTAAATGTGCCAAGTTCAAGCACATTTAAATATACACTCTTCAGCAAATCCAATACCTGTCACATTAAAATAAAGTGGCTTTCTCCAGGGTTGCGCTATATATTTGAAATAAGATCTATGTGGGCAATACTCTCCAGCACAAAGACAAACTGCCTCTGGTATTCTGTTAGCCTTTCAAATCCAAACCGGTACTGTAAACACACAATTCCTCTGGCACAGTATCGAACCAAAAGTAGTGTTGGTACTCAAACTACTGATCCGATAGATACAGTAGGCATTTGGATATCTCTGTATATTCACTGAGGATTTATAATAGTGTTGATGTTCCTTGTCATGTATTTTGTCAGAGTCCTACAACAGCTATTCTCAACCAAAAACCATTTGGTCTTAAACATGGTGGTTCATACAGCTAGCTTAGTTGGTCTCTTCTCATAGTCATGAGACAAACAGTTTCATGCAGCGTTACTGTTATGTCTGCACACTACGTTTACAGTGCTGCATTGAGAGTAATATTAGAACACAGTTGGACAGTGTTGTTATTGTTGGGCTATGCCTGATGTATTGTAATAAGGGATGGATTGCTTTGTTCTGTAACGGTCACTCGAGTTTGAGCTGAAGAACAACATGGTTGATTAGAAACCGCTGTCGCAGTGTTATCGTTGTGAATACACCAGTTACGTTATGGATGAGTCAAGCACAGATAGAGTCATCCTTCATTAACACCCTCCCTTACAACAGCTGATGACCGTCAGCTATAGACAAGACTGGATGATGGTAAACCTCTCATGAGTGAAGCTACTGGATAACATGACTATCAGCTACATTGAACAGTCAGGTAACACAGTGTTAGTGGCGCCATCGTCATCGGCTTCACACACAGACCACTAATCACAGAAAACCTCAGTGTTCATTGATGAGAGTTTCATATCAAGTGTGTAAATAAGTCTATGTGAGAACATCCAGGTTTAAGAGTCTAATTTCCTGTTGCTACATGTACAGTACACTCAAGGATTAAGAGTCTCACTTCCTGTTGTCACTTGTACAGTACACTCAAGGATTAAGAGTCTCACTTCCTGTTGTCACTTGTACAGTACACTCAAGGATTAAGAGTCTCACTTCCTGTTGTCACTTGTACAGTACACTCAAGGATTAAGAGTCTCACTTCCTGTTGTCACTTGAACAGTACACTCAAGAATTATGAGTCTCACTTCCTGTTGTCACTTGTACAGTACACTCAAGGATTAAGAGTCTCACTTCCTGTTGTCACTTGTACAGTACACTCAAGGATTAAGAGTCTCACTTCCTGTTGTCACTTGTACAGTACACTCAAGGATTAAGAGTCTCACTTCCTGTTGTCACTTGAACTATACACTCAAGGATTAAGAGTCTCACTTCCTGTTGTCACTTGTACAGTACACTCAAGGATTAAGAGTCTCACTTCCTGTTGTCACTTGTACAGTACACTCAAGGATTAAGAGTCTCACTTCCTGTTGTCACTTGTACAGTACACTCAAGGATTAAGAGTCTCACTTCCTGTTGTCACTTGAACTATACACTCAAGGATTAAGAGTCTCACTTCCTGTTGTCACTTGTACAGTACACTCAAGGATTAAGAGTCTCACTTCCTGTTGTCACTTGTACAGTACACTCAAGGATTAAGAGTCTCACTTCCTGTTGCCACTTGTACTATACACCCAAGGTTTATGAGTCTCACTTCCTGTTGCCACTTGTACTATACACCCAAGGTTTATGAATCTCACTTCCTGTTGCCACTTGTACTATACACCCAAGGTTTATGAATCTCACTTCCTGTTGCCACTTGTACTATACACCCAAGGTTTATGAGTCTCACTTCCTGTTGCCACTTGTACTATACACCCAAGGTTTATGAATCTCACTTCCTGTTGCCACTTGTACTATACACACAAGGTTTATGAATCTCACTTCCTGTTGCCACTTGTACTATACACTCAAGGTTTATGAGTCTCACTTCCTGTTGCCACTTGTACTATACACCCAAGGTTTATGAGTCTCACTTCCTGTTGCCACTTGTACTATACACCCAAGGTTTATGAGTCTCACTTCCTGTTGCCACTTGTACTATACACTCAAGGTTTATGAGTCTCACTTCCTGTTGCCACTTGTACTATACACCCAAGGTTTATGAATCTCACTTCCTGTTGCCACTTGTACAGTACACTCACAATAAGCTTCAACCCACTCCCCTCATGAAGTACTTATAAGGAGTTATGTATTTTTCCTCACCGAGCCATCCCGGAGACCAGCCTATTTTATAGCACAGATAATTGAGTCTATAAAGGGAAATGCATCACCTGGAAGGCACCACGGTAATTCATTACAGGGATGTACCTTCGAATAAATTCACAGTCAAACATGGCCGTCGCTATTTACCCAGGAGTCTCTCTGTGACTCGACTGAAGGATTGTCAGCACTACATCCCATTTTAAAGGGCCCTCGTTGGTTTCTCTCTGTGTGCGGGGAGAGAGAGAGACACACAAACACTCCTCCACTTTCATGGTCAAACACACAAGCACTCTGTAATAGCATATGGGCTTGATAGAAATGAGGATCATTACTCGGTACTGTGTGTGTTTTTTTACTCAGGGGGGTTGGTGTAGTGTGGGGAATGGAAAATGTAATGGAAGTGAATGCTTGTCTGTCTGTCTGTACTGTAGCACAGAGATCATTGAGTTAAGGGGAACTAGTCTTAACTTCCTGCTATGACAAGGAGGCAGAAGAGATCCTATTACAACAAGAGGGACTCAAATGGAATCCAGAAGACCACAAAATTGCTAACCATTTCACACATCATTTTCTGTGCTTGTCAATGTTTTTTTTTTTTTTTTCACCTTTATTTAACCAGGTAGGCTAGTTGAGAACAAGTTCTCATTTACAACTGCGACCTGGCCAAGATAAAGCATAGCAGTGTGAACAGACAACACAGAGTTACACATGGAGTAAACAATTAACAAGTCAATAACACAGTAGAAAAAAAAGAAAAAAAGGAGAGTCTATATACATTGTGTGCAAAAAGCACGAGGAGGTAGGCGAATAATTACAATTTAGCAGATTAACACTGGAGTGATAAATGATCAGATGGTCATGTACAGGTAGAGATACTGGTGTGCAAAAGAGCAGAAAAGTAAATAAATAAAAACAGTATGGGGATGAGGTAGGTAATTTGGGTGGGCTATTTACCGATAGACTATGTACAGCTGCAGCGATCGGTTAGCTGCTCAGATAGCAGATGTTTTTAAGTTGGTGAGAGAGATAAAAGTCTTAGACTGAGGCAACAGTCTGTCCTTGCAAATACAACTTCTACAGTCGTTAGGGTAGTTTGGGTTGTCTAAACTCAGTAATTACTGGCTGTGAACACAGTACAACATTACGGAATAGTCTATTAGGCTTATGACACAGGACATGTGATTCATTGGTCTTAACCCCAGAGACAAAGTGCTATTTGTAATACAGAAAATACAACATGTTCCCAATCTGGTCTGACATCCCAGTCACAGCAATTATGATGAGAGAGGATTGTAATCATGACTGTAATTGTAAATTCCAGCCTAGTCATTGCCTGCAAAGCCATCAGTCCCCATCAGCATTTACACTGCACTACATATCAGACTGCTACTGCGTTACTTGGACAAACAATAACCAATGACAAATGAATAACATAAAAGGAGATGATTAACTGAAGAAAAGCAATCTGGGTTGATAATTTACACCCCCCCCCCCGTAACATCAGCAAAAAACAGTGTAATGCATCTAAAGATCTGAAGATAAAGCATCACACACACGATCAAAGAAACAACGCCACTTCACTCATTAGGTAAACTGCTGCACTATGATCATTAGAAAAGCCAGATCATTAGTTTATGATAAGCTATGGCTGATTCAAGTAGATGACACAATCTCTCTCTCTCTCTCTCTCTCTGTGTGCGTTGGTGTATGTATGTGTATAGGGACTCGTAAAGCATTCATCTTAAGGATACAGTCACCCGCTACAACAACTGTAATTAGTAAACACAAATAACGGCATCACTTGGCAAATTTTTTATCAGCCAGAGAGGTAATAGACCTAATGAAGTCGACTCAAATGATCCGATGTAAGGCGGCTAATTGATCTTTAACTGTGTAGCCGCCCCTCTGCAGTGATTCACACGGCACTCCGTATGTATCTACCTACACCTCAACTGTTGCGTCTTTCAGACTCACAGCACTAGCACCTCTCAACAGGCGATGAGGTGGCGGTGCGACCGGAGGAGGGGGAGCGGCATGGTCTGGCAGAGATAAGATGGAGTGAGAGTGAGTTAAAGGAGGGATGAAGAGAGGAAAAGAGAGAGCAGAGTGTGTGACTGAGGAGAAGAGGAAGGGACTCAAAGGTAAAGGTGGGACCAGCAGGTAGTCTTTGGTGTTATTAAGGAGATGTGTGTGTGTGTGTGTGTGTGTGTGTGTGTGTGTGTGTGTGTGTGTGTGTGTGTGTGTGTGTGTGTGTGTGTGTGTGTGTGTGTGTGTGTGTGTGTGTGTGTGTGTGTGTGTGTGTGTGTGTGCGATTACAGGCCCATATCCCAGAATCAGGAGGGAGTCACAGGGGAGGGGCTGGGCTCACAGTAGCACGAACACACACACACAAAACACTAACCTGTGTGATTGGGTTCCTATCAGAATCTCCAGTCAACAGAGTGGGGTATACATTTGCTGCACACACACACACACATACATGCACATATACACATTGATACACAGTACGCACACTCAAACAAGTAATTCACCGTAATTTGATAGAGGAGAGAAAAGAAAAGCTAATTAGAATATGTGGAACAGGGACGTTGTTAGTCTCAATGACATGTTACAAATGAGGTGGACGACACAAAGCCTGCACCGCAAATGCTGTTAAAAAGCAATTTGTTCTTTTAGGGCGAAACTAACAAGGGAGAAGTTAGAAAATAACCACAGAATAATTTGTTTTTAAGCCTTTGCAGAAAAGATTCAGCATAGTTAGTTTTAGCAAATTGTTTTAATGAACTTCAGTGAACTTTAGATAACAAGCAAGAGGACAACTTGTGGAGAAAAATGCATTTTCTCATAATTGAATTCTTAATTGTTTTCTTGACATGAGTTACAAAAGTGTAGGTGCAGAGGTCCTCAGGTGCAGAGGTGGTGTCTTTCCTTCAGAATTATTTTAGCGAAGAGGAATTGATGAGGAAGAACTGAAAAACCAATCCCTTGGTATTGTCAGGTAAGGGTTGACACCAAGCCACTATTCTACTCTCTCTCTGTCTACTCTCTCTCTGTCTCTATTTCTCTGCCTCTCTCTTTCTCTCTCTCCCAGCACCTCTCCAGAAGCACTCTCTCTATACTCAACCACTTGCTGTTGTCAGAGAGTCCATACAGAGTTGGGCTTTAGAGTCTCACGTATTACTGCATAGCCCAGTGAAGACCCGAGCCTTTCTGCCATGCAGGAGCCCATGCAGCCTTGGGGCTTGGATTTGGCCCACACACAGCTGTGTAGGAGGGGGAGCAGCAGGAGTTCAGAAACCAGCCTGGATCCCCTTCCAGAGGAGAGGAGGGAGGAAGACAGCCTAGATCCCCCTCCAGAGGAGAGGAGGGAGGGAGGGAACACAACCTGGATCCCCCTCCAGAGGAGAGGAGGGAGGGAGAGAAGACAGCCTGGATCCACATCCAGAAGAGAGGAGGGAGGGAAGACAGCCTGGATCCACCTCCAGAGGAGAGGAGGGAGGGAGAGAAGACAGCCTGGATCCACCTTCAGAAGAGAGGAGGGAGGGAGAGAAGACAGCCTGGATCCCCCTCCAGAGGAGAGGAAGGAGGGAGAGAGGACAGCATGGATCCACCTCCAGAGGAGGGAGGGAGGGAGAGAAGACAGCCTGGATCAGACAGACTGGATCCACCTCCACAGGAGGAAGGGAGGGAAGGCAGCCTGGATCCACCTCCAGAAGAGAGGAGGGAGGGAGAGAAGGGACGACAGCCTGGATCCACCTCCAGAGGAGAGGAGGGAGGGAGGGAGGGCAGACTGGATCCACCTCCAGAGGAGAGGAGGGAGGGAGAGAAGACAGCCTGGATCCACCTCCACAGGAAAGGAGGGAGGGAGAGAAGACAGGCTGGATCAGACAGACTGGATCCACCTCCAGAAGAGAGGAGGGAGGGAAGACAGACTGGATCCACCTCCAGAAGAGAGGAGGGAGGGAGGGAAGACAGACTGGATCCACCTCCAGAGGAGAGGAGGGTGAGGGAGGGAAGACAGACTGGATCCACCTCCAGAAGAGAGGAGGGATGGAAGGCAGCCTGGATCCACCTCCAGAAGAGAGGAGGGAGGGAAGACAGACTGGATCCACCTCCAGAAGAGAGGAGGGAGGGAGGGAAGACAGACTGGATCCACCTCCAGAAGAGAGGAGGGACGGAGGGAAGACAGACTGGATCCACCTCCAGAAGAGAGGAGGGAGGGAGGGAAGACAGCCTGGATCCACCTCCAGAGGAGAGGAGGGAGGGAAGGCAGACTGGATCCACCTCCAGAGGAGAGGAGGGAGGGAGAGAAGACAGCCTGGATCCACCTCCAGAGGAGAGGAGGGAGGGAGGGAAGGCAGACTGGATCCACCTCCAGAGGAGAGGAGGGAGGGAGAGAAGACAGACTGGATCCACCTCCAGAGGAAAGGAGGGAGGGAAGGCAGCCTGGATCCACCTCCAGAGGAGAGGAGGGTGAGGGAGAGAAGACAGGCTGGATCAGACAGACTGGATCCACCTCCAGAAGAGAGGAGGGAGGGAAGGCAGACTGGATCCACCTCCAGAAGAGAGGAGGGAGGGAAGACAGACTGGATCCACCTCCAGAAGAGAGGAGGGAGGGAAGACAGACTGGATCCACCTCCAGAAGAGAGGAGGGAGGGAGGGAAGACAGACTGGATCCACCTCCAGAAGAGAGGAGGGAGGGAGGGAAGACAGACTGGATCCACCTCCAGATGAGAGGAGGGAGGGAGGGAAGACAGACTGGATCCACCTCCAGAAGAGAGGAGGGAGGGAAGACAGACTGGATCCACCTCCAGAAGAGAGGAGGGAGGGAGGGAAGACAGACTGGATCCACCTCCAGAAGAGAGGAGGGAGGGAGGGAAGACAGACTGGATCCACCTCCAGAAGAGAGGAGGGAGGGAGGGGAAGACAGAGAGAGAGGAGGGAGGGGAAGACAGACTGGATCCACCTCCAGAAGAGAGGAGGGAGGGAAGGATCCACCTCCAGAAGAGAGGAGGGAGGGAGGGAAGACAGACTGGATCCACCTCCAGAAGAGAGGAGGGAGGGAGGAAGGCAGCCTGGATCCACCTCCAGAAGAGAGGAGGGAGGGAAGGCAGCCTGGATCCACCTCCAGAAGAGAGGAGGGAGGGAAGACAGCCTGGATCCACCTCCAGAGGAGAGGAGGGTGGGAGAGAAGACAGCCTGGATCCACCTCCAGAGGAGAGGAGGGAGGGAGAGAAGACAGCCTGGATCCACCTCCAGAGGAGAGGAGGGAGGGAGAGAAGACAGCCTGGATCCACCTCCAGAGGAGAGGAGGGTGGGAGGAAGACAGCCTGGATCCACCTCCAGAGGAGAGGAGGGAGGGAGGGAAGACAGCCTGGATCCACCTCCAGAAGAGAGGAGGGAGGGAGGGAAGACAGCCTGAAGATAGCCTGGATCCGAAAGGTTGCTGGATCAAATCCCCGAGCTGGCAAGGTAAAAATCTGTCATTCTGGTGACCTAGATGCCGGTGAGGCAGCACACGTCACACATCCAGAAATGGATGTTACAACTGCAGATTGTCATTTTTACAATCCCTCTAAGTTTCCTGTCTCACACTGTCATTTATGCTCTGCAAAGTAGGCTATTCTGCCAGTGCCCTCCGGCGTTACACTGTAACAAGGAAACCACCTGTTAAAATAAGACAAATTGTCTTACACAGCATAATCTGTAGTTATATTGGACCTGGATCCTGGAAAATAGATCTGAAACCTCACAGTGACGTAAAAGTCCAGGATGAGGAAGTGATGGTGTTTGAACTGCAATATGCTCCATTCAGTCTCACATAGTTAATATGACCCTCAAGTCATCTGTAATTAAAACATAAACCACCTTTTACACACAGTATTTCCTTTAGTCTGATTAGACCACAGAAACACACCAACGACTCTCTGCCTCCACCACTTATCTAAAATGTTTACACGTCCCCTCAATTAGGTTTCATTCATGTGGATTTTCTTCCCGATCAACAATCAGCGTGTTTGTTTTCCGTGCTTAATCTCTCGCCCGTCACTCAACAGGCCACGTTCAGTCTGTGCGTAGGGGAAGCAAATTGAGAAATAACACAATTAGCGCCCACCTGGGTACAAGCTTTCAGTCTGTTAATGACATGTGTTCCCTGGCGACTGCCTCCACTGCCTGTTAGAGTCTGCAAAGAGTACAGCCTTATTCGGGTGGATGACCTTATATTCTGTCCCAACAACGTTTGTCTTCGGGTGCTTGACCAGTGTTGAGCATTCATTATGGAAGGCTTAGCCCACGGGCGGAGTTTAACGCGCGGGGAAGAAGATTAACAGCCAGTTTCAATCAAAGCAATCTTACAGTACAGTGAATCAAAATCAGAGTTAGGGGATAGAGGGAGGACAGTGGGCTAGTTACTATAGCAGCAGGAGGGATGGCGACTAGAGGGACTAGACTATTGGTGTACGTTCCAAATCTCCCTTTTTAAGTGGCAGAAAATTGCTCCTTTTGATTCCAGAAGAGTGTGAAAGCACAGAACACGGAGACAGTACTTTTGTCTTAAAGTTCACGTCGTCGGAAGCTGACAACAACAGAAGGTCGACGTTTTGTTCTCTGAAAAAGAACAAGGCTTATAATGTCTGCGGCCAAACAACGAAACAAATGACAACAGAATACATGTTGTTGGGCAGCCCAGGCATCCTTGGTATTACAAAGCATCATTAAATGAGACCTTGTTCAATTTCGCTGAAGCACTTTCATCAGACCAGTCCTGCTGAAGCGAAACAGCTATACAACTGTCACAGTAGCCGTGTTGATTCTGCATAATGTCCAGAACAATGACCTGCATTTCTGCCCCATAGCAGAACGCCAAGGGAGATACCGATTTCATGAGGTAGAATCGCCATCCAAACCCAAGCAGTTGAAATAAATGTTGACGTTAAATGATAAGCCTGATCCATTCATCAGTCAGTCATAAATTCAATCAATCAATCAATCAACTCGTGACACATTGTTAATGATCAGAGATTCAGATCTAGTGATTTTACTCAACAAAAATGGGACTGAAAAGTCACTTATTGTGCTGTGTGACAGTGCACATTAGAATTCATTTTAATCCATGAAACAATGCAAACTGTACAAAACATAACGGTATGTAAATCCATGTGAGCTCTCTTGCAGTGTCACAATGATCTTTGTGGAGACCTTATTGCAGCTTACAGTTGGACCCCTGCTATGTGAGAGAAGGGCTTTCACAACAAGAGCAGACTAATGATGGCGCTGTCTGGTTTGTTCCAACCTGGCAATCTTCCGTTGCCCTTTTTGTCTGCTTCCAATGGCTAATCAACAGCACTGCAGGCACAGGACTGTTTTATGTCCTACTTCCCAAGCAAACAGTAATGAGCTCAAACCCTGCTGCATTTCTACTAAGAAGGAAAAACGACCATGGAAAGAGGAGTTAGAAACTAGGTCACTTTGAAGCAGCACATATTTCAGAAATGAACAATCTACTTAGCCTATCCCATCACTCCCTAACACTATTCCTCTCCAAGTGCTGAGTACATTAAATACTTTTTTTTGCCTGAGCTCCCAACCTCCCAAAGTCAAGCAGCGTGTCCATCACATTGCATTTCATCCTCTACCCTGAAGGATCACGACGAGCTAGTCAAGCAGACATGCAGATGGGCTCAGCTAATCCTTCTGTAATTGAGGGGTTCACTTTATTCTTCAGAGTCCCGTGTTGTTAGTTAACCGCTGAGGCTAATCTCAGAGATCTATGTTTCACAGGGAAAGGAACAGGGTGGCTGAGGTAGCACGCGGTGAATGTAGCCTACAGCTGTAGCGCATCACAATGTTTTCAGTGTCGTTACGTTACTGTAACCTGTGAATAGGATCAAAACCAAGAAGCATGAAATTCCCATTCCCCTGGGGGCCGGATTAGAACACAGTGTAAACGCGGTGATAATCAGCTCTTCTGTCCTGAAGGGATTTCAACAACCAATAGAAAAACCCTTCAAATGTAGCCAATGTAGACCTAAGGCTGTGGATGAATCAATAGAGATGCAGAGTTGAAGTTGTCATTCATGCTTTTATTGAATCGCACAGATGTCGTTTGACATTAATGCATTTGGTTGATATCAAGTACGTGTGTGGGATTATTTCTATGCTAAATGATTATACAATCTTCACACAGATTTATAAAGTTATGAAATAGAAATAAAAGCAAGCAAGCATATGAATATTATATTTCTCTTTCAAGTCATCTGTCACGGGGGTTCTTCTGTCATTCCATCAAATTCAGAAACAGAGAAGGTTGCTGTCACATAAAGTTCCATTCTGACCCTGGTCACCAGATGACAGTCAAGGTGGTTGAGTTGAGCTGAGCTCCCCATAATGCACCTCTGCAGGCTCAGATGATCACACTAAAAGGAGGGAGGGGGACCTCTAGGCCACAGGGTTGGTTGACCTGGTTGATAAATAGGACTCTAAATCTGAAGCAATGCACATTACACACTTTGACGTGACTCGATGCATGTCAGGGATGTTGACCTACACATAAAGGAGAGGGGGAAGGAGGTAGTGAGAGGGGGAAGGAGGGAGAGGGGGGGGAAGGAGGGAGAGAGAGGGGGAAGGAGGGAGAGAGAGGGGGAAGGAGGGAGCGAGAGGGGGAAAGAGGGAGCGAGAGGGGAAGGAGGGAGAGAGAGGGGGAAGGAGGGAGAGAGAGGGGGAAGGAGGGAGAGAGAGGGGGAAGGAGGGAGCGAGAGGGGGAAGGATGGAGAGAGAGGGGGAAGGAGGGAGAGAGGGGGAATGAGGGAGAGAGAGGGGGAAGGAGGGAGCGAGAGGGGGAAGGAGGGAGCGAGAGGGGGAAGGAGGGAGAGAGAGGGGGAAGGAGGGAGCGAGAGGGGGAAGGAGGGAGCGAGAGGGGGAAGGAGGGAGAGAGGGGGAAGGAGGGAGAGAGAGGGGGAATGAGGGAGAGAGAGAGGGGAAGGAGGGAGCGAGAGGGGGAAGGAGGGAGCGAGAGGGGGAAGGAGGGAGAGAGAGGGGGAAGGAGGGAGAGAGAGGGGGAAGGAGGGAGCGAGAGGGGGAAGGAGGGAGCGAGAGGGGGAAGGAGGGAGCGAGAGGGGGAAGGAGGGAGAGAGGGGGAAGGAGGGAGCGAGAGGGGGAAGGAGGGAGAGAGGGGGGAAGGAGGGAGCAAGAGGGGGAAGGAGGGAGCGAGAGGGGGAAGGAGGGAGCGAGAGGGGGAAGGAGGGAGATAGAGGGGAAGGACGGAGCGAGAGGGGGAAGGAGGGAGAGAGAGGGGGAAGGAGGGAGAGAGAGGGGGAAGGAGGGAGATAGAGGGGGAAGGAGGGAGAGAGAGGGGGAAGGAGGGAGAGAGAGGGGGAAGGAGGGAGCAAGAGGGGGAAGGATGGAGAGAGGGGGAAGGAGGGAGAGAAAGGGGGAAGGAGGGAGCGAGAGGGGGAAGGAGGGAGAGAGGGGGAAGGAGGGAGCGAGAGGGGGAAGGAGGGAGAGAGAGGGGGAAGGAGGGAGCAAGAGGGGGAAGGAGGGAGCGAGAGGGGGAAGGAGGGAGCGAGAGGGGGAAGGAGGGAGATAGAGGGGGAAGGACGGAGCGAGAGGGGGAAGGAGGGAGAGAGAGGGGAAGGAGGGAGAGAGAGGGGGAAGGAGGGAGATAGAGGGGGAAGGAGGGAGAGAGAGGGGGAAGGAGGGAGAGAGAGGGGGAAGGAGGGAGCAAGAGGGGGAAGGATGGAGAGAGGGGGAAGGAGGGAGAGAAAGGGGGAAGGAGGGAGCGAGAGGGGGAAGGAGGGAGAGAGAGTGACAGAAAGAGAGAGCAAGAGAGACAGAAACCACGGTGACTGATAGAAACCTGAGGAAAACACTGACTAGGTACAGACTCAGTGAGCACAGTCTGGCCATAGAGACCGGTCGTCACAGGCAAACCTGGCAGCCCAGAGAGGACAGGCTGTGCTCACTCTGCTCCAGGGGAGAGGTAGAGACAGCTGCATTTCCTAATGCACTGTGACAAAAACTCAGACCAAAGAGAATCTTTCTTTCCGAAAATTATCATTCAGTACAAATCATTTGAAACTATAAAAGATGAAGAAAACATCTAATATTTATTGGGTAAAAGCCAAAATGTGCAGTTTTGGCAGCCAAATATGTGTCTTCCTGCCACGACCTGAGGGACAGCTAGTGAAAAGTGCAATGTAATGTCAATAATATTTCCCATTTTGGTTTTGTTTTCATACCATGTCATGTGTCTTCCCAGTCATGTTGAGACTGGTCTACTGCTATTGCTTTAATGTATTGTTATTCTCATTAATATTGTTGTTGTAGTTAATGCTAATGGTAATCACATTTCCACTACTACTAGTATTATTGATGCCTGTTTGACCCACCATTTTTGTTATATGTAAACTTTGATAATATAAGTAATTTAACTTGCCATGTTAATAAGGTCTACTGAATTGAACTGAAATTGAAATTGATAGAGAGAGACAGAGACAGAGAGACAGAGAGAGAGACAGAGACAGAGACAGAGACAGAGAGAGAGAGCGAGAGAGACAGAGAGAGACAGAGAGAGAGAGAGAGAGAGAGAGAGAGAGACAGAGAGAGAGAGAGAGAGAGAGAGAGAGAGAGAGAGAGAGAGAAAGAGAGAGAGCACACATGGGGCATGCCAGCTAATTGTTATCTAATGGTAGCTAGCATGATGTCCTGTCTAGTTATTGATCCCCAGTGGTGCAGAGATCCAACAGGGAGAGAAGTGAAAATCACAGCAGACAAATTGAAACGGATTGCACACGTATGACCTAGCCAGACAACCATAATGATGCTGACGACAGAATCAATCACAATCAATATCCATAAATAGCAGCTATAAACTTTTTCTTTTCTTTAACCTATCAACTGGACGACTTAAGTTAGATCTCCCCTCCGATCCTCCTTTAGACGAACACTCAATAAAAGTTCATGGAATTTTTCCTCTTTAAGACTGATTGCCATTAAATGACATGAGTGACAGGCCGGGCAACCTTGAATCAATAACCTTGGTCATGTTTTATCTTAGGTCAGTTGGGTCATAATGACGTTTAACAGCCCATTAAGGTGATAAAGCCCTCTGCTGCTGTTGACGTGTGTGTGGCTGTTGTGTGTATGAGTGTGTGTGTGTGAGTGTGTGCGAGTGTGTGCGTGTGCGAGTCTGTGTGTATGTGTGTGACTGTGTGTGAGTGTGTGTGTGTCTGTGTGCATGTGTACAGTATGTGTGTGAGAGAGTGTGTGTGTGTGCATGCGTGCGTGCGTGCGTGCGTGCGTGTGTGCATGTGTATATGTGAGAGTGTGTGAGAGTGTGTGAGAGTGTGTGAGAGTGAGTGTGTGAGTGTGTGTGCGTGTGTGTGTGCGAGTTTGCGTGTGTGTGTGTGTGTGTATGAGAGTGTCATGCTGTGAATACATAAGCAAGGTCAGGAAGTGTCCATCCAATCAGATGACCTCATTACGGAAGACACCAGTGATGTCACTGCTGACTGACCAATGACGTGGACTCTTCACTATGTATCTATATGATCTCTGACACACATAGCATATATCAGAAAATAGCTTTGCTCTGTGTGTTTTATTCTATTCAGAAAACAGGTGCTGATGATTCCAGGATGTTTTAATGTCAAAACAAAAGTTCCCGTCCTCATGTGTCTATGACAAGTCGCTCTACTTGTCCTCTATCAGTCAGTCACTGGGGCGAATTTGATTAACATTAGATTATAATGGGACTGGAGATTCACGGACAATCATCAGGTACAATTACCTCCTGCACCCAGACCCAAGATGGAGTCGGTAATTACCCGGAGCCATTCAAAAACAACACAACATCTGAAGCCAGTGGATGGAAGGGAAGGACATTAACTTGTAAGCACATTTGCATGGGTCATTGATTATTACCCCTTGCTGATCAAAA
>NC_060193.1:58630436-58677936 GCF_021184085.1 Oncorhynchus gorbuscha
GACAGACAGACAGACAGACAGACAGACAGACAGACAGACAGACAGACAGACAGACAGACAGACAGACAGACAGAGATGCCACAAGCAGGACCATATGGCTGGGAAGAGAGTTAGAACAAGAGCTCTGATTGGTCGACGGTGTGGTAGCTGTGTAATGTGTACTGCTCACAACAGTCTGGATCCTACTGCAAAATGCCTCAAGTTCACTTTGGGGAATGAAAAAAGTAGGACAGATAAACTTCAAATCAAACCCCAAAATAACACAAAGGAGCACAACACCATGAAAGCCCCAGAGCCACTTTCGACGTCGTTGGCACAACACAGCAGCTGCCTCTCTGACTTTGAAGGCCTCTCTCTCTACCTCTGATGAAACGTACCTACCTGAAGAGACACATAATGTCCAAGTCCTAATAATATTCTATCCATGATATCATATTCTAACACATATTCTTATCCCAAATAAACCAGTGGACAAAATCAACTAATAGATTAAAATGGACGCCGGTTATCTTCTCTGAAGCAATGCAGAATTGATTGATTGAGTCAATCCATATTGATACACATAAACATCAGGCTAAATACGTTGAGGAAATTAAACGAGGCTAGAGATGGAGATTGATATTCTCTAACCCGTCAATTCACCTCAAATGTCAAATGAAATGTTATATGCTAAAATGTATTTAAATGAATCAAGTCTAATATGATTCCGGTTTAAAATAGGACATGTCAAGTATACTGCTGTATGAACAGACACATAACTTATTTACCAGCTTAGATGAGAACTAAAATGGTTGAATGTCATTAGTTTGATATATAAAGCATGTTGATATGAGCCTACAGCACTTCAATGCCACTTCAACAATACTGGTGACACGCACAGGTAAGACGTGTTACCATTTACAGCACGCCATGCAGTATGCACCAATAGGTGCTCCTACACGTGTAGCCAGCACTACTGAGGTGGTTCGTAAGGAAACTAAGTAGCCTTCCAATCTTAGGGAGGACACTAGAACCACAAGGCCACTGAGTTGGTTGAACCACCACAAGGCCACTGAGTTGGTTGAACCACCACAAGGCCACTGAGTTGGTTGAACCACCACAAGGCCACTGAGTTGGTTTAACCACCACAAGGTCACTGAGTTGGTTGAACCACCACAAGGTCACTGAGTTGGTTGAACCACCACAAGGCTACTGAGTTGGTTGACCACCGCAAGGCTACTGAGTTGGTGGAACCACCACAAGGCCACTGAGTTGGTTGAACCACCACAAGGCTACTGAGTTGGTTGAACCACCACAAGGTCACTGAGTTGGTTGAACCACCACAAGGCTACTGAGTTGGTTGACCACCACAAGGCTACTGAGTTGGTGGAACCACCACAAGGCCACTGAGTTGGTTGAACCACCACAAGGCTACTGAGTTGGTTGAACTACCACAAGGCTACTGAGTTGGTTGAACCACCACAAGGCCACTGAGTTGGTTGAACCACCACAAGGTCACTGAGTTGGTTGAACCACCACAAGGCCACTGAGTTGGTTGAACCACCACAAGGCTACTGAGCTGGTTGAACCACCACAAGGCCACTGAGTTGGTTGAACCACCACAAGGCCACTGAGTTGGTTGAACCACCACAAGGCTACTGAGTTGGTTGAACCACCACAAGGCTACTGAGTTGGTTGAACCACCACAAGGCCACTGAGTTGGTTGAACCACCACAAGGCTACTGAGTTGGTTGAACCACCACAAGGCCACTGAATTGGTTGAACCACCACAAGGCTACTGAGTTGGTTGAACCACCACAAGGCCACTGAGTTGGTTGAACCACCACAAGGCTACTGAGTTGGTTGAACCACCACAAGGCCACTGAGTTGGTTGAACCACCACAAGGCTACTGAGTTGGTTGAACCACCACAAGGCCACGGTTGAACCATCACAAGGTCACTGAGTTGGTTGAACCACAACAAGGCTACTGAGTTGGTTGAACCACCACAAGGCCACTGAGTTGGTTGAACCACCACAAGGCTACTGAGTTGGTTGAACCACCACAAGGTCACTGAGTTGGTTGAACCACCACAAGGCTACTGAGTTGGTGCTACATTAAAATGTACCAAATTAATAAACGTTTCCCAACGTATTTAGAGGAATATAAAAAGGATTTATGTTCAACAATGTGCCTTTCACTGTTATTCCAAGGCATGAGTTGGCTCAGATAAGAAAGCCCTCTAGACTGACAGGCGATGGATCACTCTGAGATGTGCTACATCTCCTGCAAATATGAGACTGGACAGGAAGTCTGAGGCAAAGCAACCATTTTAATAGTCTCCTAAACCTGTGGACACAGTATACCACATACAGGTATGTACAGACAACACATGGTCCAATATGCTGAAATGATTATGTTTAATATGTTTGGATAAAGTCAACAAAATGCTAATAATTATAGTTCAAGTCCGCCCCCTGCAGTTGTAATCACTTAGTATTAGCTCTTCTACCCAGCTGTGCTGACGTTGTTCAAATCTGCATCAAAGCCAATAAATTCAATAATTATTTGAGTCATTTTTAATTCACATCATCAATTCAAGGTTGCAGTTCTGTTGTGATGCTTGGAAACTGCTCATTTAGTGGGTCCAAACAGAGTCAGCGGGATGCTGGTCGGTCGTTTGAGTGCAGTGAGGGGAGTTTCACAGAAAGCATGCAGCCCAGCCCGTTGCCTGGAACCAAGCACACATCAAAACGGAGGCTAAGTATTCCCCGTGACGCTTCTGTCAATAATTGCTGGTGGAAAAAAAATAATTTCTTCCTGCACTGCAGACGGCTGTATGTGTCCACTAACACAGGAGAGTAAAGGCTGTATGTGTCCACTAACACAGGAAGAGTAAAGGCTGTATGTGTCCACTAACACAGGAAGAGTAAAGGCTGTATGTGTCCACTAACACAGGAAGAGTAAAGGCTGTATGTGTCCACTAACACAGGAAGAGTAAAGGCTGTATGTGTCCACTAACACAGGAAGAAGTAAAGGCTGTATGTGTCCACTAACACAGGAAGAGTAAAGGCTGTATGTGTCCACTAACACAGGAAGAGTAAAGGCTGTATGTGTCCACTAACACAGGAAGAGTAAAGGCTGTATGTGTCCACTAACACAGGAAGAGTAAAGGCTGTATGTGTCCACTAACACAGGAAGAGTAAAGGCTGTATGTGTCCACTAACACAGGAAGAGTAAATGTGTCCACTAACACAGGAAGAGTAAAGGCTGTATGTGTCCACTAACACAGGAAGAGTAAAGGCTGTATGTGTCCACTAACACAGGAAGAGTAAATGTGTCCACTGGAAGAGTAAAGGCTGTGTCCACTAACACAGGAAGAGTAAAGGCCACTAACACAGGAAGAGTAAAGGCTGTATGTCCACTAACACAGGAAGAGTAAAGGCTGTATGTGTCCACTAACACAGGAAGAGTAAAGGCTGTATGTGTCCACTAACACAGGAAGAGTAAAGGCTGTATGTGTCCACTAACACAGGAAGAGTAAAGGCTGTATGTGTCCACTAACACAGGAAGAGTAAAGGCTGTATGTGTCCACTAACACAGGAAGAGTAAAGGCTGTATGTGTCCACTAACACAGGAAGAGTAAAGGCTGTATGTGTCCACTAACACAGGAAGAGTAAAGGCTGTATGTGTCCACTAACACAGGAAGAGTAACTGTATGTGTCACTAACACAGGAAGAGTAAAGGCTGTATGTGTCCACTAACACAGGAAGAGTAAAGGCTGTATGTGTCCACTAACACAGGAAGAGTAAAGGCTGTATGTGTCCACTAACACAGGAAGAAAGGCTGTATGTGTCCACTAACACAGGAAGAGTAAAGGCTGTATGTGTCCACTAACACAGGAAGAGTAAAGGCTGTATGTGTCCACTAACACAGGAAGAGTAAAGGCTGTATGTGTCCACTAACACAGGAAGAGTAAAGGCTGTATGTGTCCACTAACACAGGAAGAGTAAAGGCTGTATGTGTCCACTAACACAGGAAGAGTAAAGGCTGTATGTGTCCACTAACACAGGAAGAGTAAAGGCTGTATGTGTCCACTAACACAGGAAGAGTAAAGGCTGTATGTGTCCACTAACACAGGAAGAGTGTAACTAACACAGGAAGAGTAAAGGCTGTATGTGTCCACTAACACAGGAAGAGTAAAGGCTGTACAGGAAGAGTAAAGGCTGTATGTGTCCACTAACACAGGAAGAGTAAAGGCTGTATGTGTCCACTAACACAGGAAGAGTAAAGGCTGTATGTGTCCACTAACACAGGAAGAGTAAAGGCTGTATGTGTCCA
Source organism: Oncorhynchus gorbuscha (assembly GCF_021184085.1). Taxonomy (NCBI): domain Eukaryota; kingdom Metazoa; phylum Chordata; class Actinopteri; order Salmoniformes; family Salmonidae; genus Oncorhynchus; species Oncorhynchus gorbuscha. The sequence continues at coordinate 58,634,756 of NC_060193.1, forward strand.
CTAACACAGGAAGAGTAAAGGCTGTATGTGTCCACTAACACAGTATGTGTCCACTAACACAGGAAGAGTAAAGGCTGTATGTGTCCACTAACACAGGAAGAGTAAAGGCTGTATGTGTCCACTAACACAGGAAGAAAGGCTGTATGTGTCCACTAACACAGGAAGAGTAAAGGCTGTATGTGTCCACTAACACAGGAAGAGTAAAGGCTGTATGTGTCCACTAACACAGGAAGAGTAAAGGCTGTATGTGTCCACTAACACAGGAAGAGTAAAGGCTGTATGTGTCCACTAACACAGGAAGAGTAAAGGCTGTATGTGTCCACTAACACAGGAAGAGTAAAGGCTGTATGTGTCCACTAACACAGGAAGAGTAAAGGCTGTACTGGAAGAGTAAAGTGTATGTGTCCACTAACACAGGAAGAGTAAAGGCTGTATGTGTCCACTAACACAGGAAGAGTAAAGGCTGTATGTGTCCACTAACACAGGAAGAGTAAAGGCTGTATGTGTCCACTAACACAGGAAGAGTAAAGGCTGTATGTGTCCACTAACACAGGAAGAGTAAAGGCTGTATGTGTCCACTAACACAGGAAGAGTAAAGGCTGTATGTGTCCACTAACACAGGAAGAGTAAAGGCTGTATGTGTCCACTAACACAGGAAGAGTAAAGGCTGTAGTGTCCAAACACAGGAAGAGTAAAGGCTGTATGTGTCCACTAACACAGGAAGAGTAAAGGCTGTATGTGTCCACTAACACAGGAAGAGTAAAGGCTGTATGTGTCCACTAACACAGGAAGAGTAAAGGCTGTATGTGTCCACTAACACAGGAAGAAAGGCTGTATGTGTCCACTAACACAGGAAGAGTAAAGGCTGTATGTGTCCACTAACACAGGAAGAGAGTGTAACTAACACAGGAAGAGTAAAGGCTGTATGTGTCCACTAACACAGGAAGAGTAAAGGCTGTATGTGTCCACTAACACAGGAAGAGTAAAGGCTGTATGTGTCCACTAACACAGGAAGAGTAAAGGCTGTATGTGTCCACTAACACAGGAAGAGTAAAGGCTGTATGTGTCCACTAACACAGGAAGGAAGAGTAAAGGCTGTATGTGTCCACTAACACAGGAAGAGTAAAGGCTGTATGTGTCCACTAACACAGGAAGAGTAAAGGCTGTATGTGTCCACTAACACAGGAAGAGTAAAGGCTGTATGTGTCCACTAACACAGGAAGAGTAAAGGCTGTATGTGTCCACTGTAAAGGCTGTGTCCACTAACACAGGAAGAGTAAAGGCTGTATGTGTCCACTAACACAGGAAGAGTAAAGGCTGTATGTGTCCACTAACACAGGAAGGAAGTAAAGGCTGTATGTGTCCACTAACACAGGAAGAGTAAAGGCTGTATGTGTCCACTAACACAGGAAGAGTAAAGGCTGTATGTGTCCACTAACACAGGAAGAGTAAAGGCTGTATGTGTCCACTAACACAGGAAGAGTAAAGGCTGTATGTGTCCACTAACACAGGAGAGTAAAGGCTGTATGTGTCCACTAACACAGGAAGAGTAAAGGCTGTATGTGTCCACTAACACAGGAAGAGTAAAGGCTGTATGTGTCCACTAACACAGGAAGAGTAAAGGCTGTATGTGTCCACTAACACAGGAAGAGTAAAGGCTGTATGTGTCCACTAACACAGGAAGAGTAAAGGCTGTATGTGTCCACTAACACAGGAAGGCTGTATGTAAACACAGGAAGAGTAAAGGCTGTATGTGTCCACTAACACAGGAAGAGTAAAGGCTGTATGTGTCCACTAACACAGGAAGAGTAAAGGCTGTATGTGTCCACTAACACAGGAAGAGGCTGTATAAACACAGGCTGTATGTGTCCACTAACACAGGAAGAGTAAAGGCTGTATGTGTCCACTAACACAGGAAGAGTAAAGGCTGTATGTGTCCACTAACACAGGAAGAGTAAAGGCTGTATGTGTCCACTAACACAGGAAGAGTAAAGGCTGTATGTGTCCACTAACACAGGAAGAGTAAAGGCTGTATGTGTCCACTAACACAGGAAGAGTAAAGGCTGTATGTGTCCACTAACACAGGAAGAAGTAAAGGCTGTGTCCATGTGTCCACTAACACAGGAAGAGTAAAGGCTGTATGTGTCCACTAACACAGGAAGAGTAAAGGCTGTATGTGTCCACTAACACAGGAAGAGTAAAGGCTGTATGTGTCCACTAACACAGGAAGAGTAAAGGCTGTCCACTAACACAGGAAGGGTAAAGGCTGTATGTCCACTAACACAGGAAGAGTAAAGGCTGTATGTGTCCACTAACACAGGAAGAGTAAAGGCTGTATGTGTCCACTAACACAGGAAGAGTAAAGGCTGTATGTGTCCACTAACACAGGAAGAGTAAAGGCTGTATGTGTCCACTAACACAGGAAGAGTAAAGGCCCAGTGAACTACTTTTGTGAAAAAAATATTTATTATTTTATTTGATTTAGTTTTAACATTCAGATTTTTCAGCACCCCTACTTCCTGCGGCTATGGTTGTGTGTTCTTGTGTGTGTTTGTGTGTGTTTGTGTGTGTGTTTGTGTGTGCTTGTGTATGTGTATGTGTTTGTGATTGTGTGTGTGTATTTGTGTGTTTGTTTGTTTGTGTGTTTGTGTGTGTGTGTTTGTGTGTGTGTTTGCGAGTGTGTGTCTGTGTGTGTGTGTGTGAGAGAGTGTGTGTTTGTGTGTGTATGAGTCTATAGCCAGGGGAGCCAGGGACTTCGAATCAACTGTTGTCGCCAGTAATAACTGCCCTGGTGCAAGATGTCCACGGAGTATGGAGTATGTCCACGGTCCCTGTCCCCACCCCCCTTCAGGATGAGTCACAGAGTCGTGTCCTCTAAACCGGGCCATTCCCCGCCCTCGAAAACACTGACAACACCAATACAATAGAGTGCAGGCAGGCAGAACCCCACAACACACCTCCTCTCAGGCAAGGGACTACACTGTTCTCTGATGATAGGGTTTCAGATGGTGTTGAAGCTCCATGTTGATCAAATGGATCCGGTACACAAAGCAAGCACTTGGGATTCAATGGACAAATGAAAGACTATTCACTCTCTCTGAATATTAAATAGTCTGTCACCCTTTATGACGTGTTGAGTGATTTTGGTATCAATATTTCTCAATCCCTGCAATATGGCTGGATAGTGTAAAATCTAATGGTGTTCTTGGGTATATCAAGGGACTATTCAACTGCGTTTGTAATCTATTCACCTTCCATGTTTCCACAACAGGAAAGGTCACATTGTGTCACGAGCCATGACATGGTGGGGAGTGATAGTGTAGAGCTGAACACCATACAGCAAGTAGCTAACTGATCGCTGCAGTTGTACATAGTCCATCTGTAAATAGCCCACCCAAATCTACCTACCCCACCCCCATACTGTTTTTACTTGATTTACTTTTCTGCTCTTTTCCACACCAGTATCTCTACTTGCACATCATCATCTGCTCATTTATCACTCCAGTGTTAATCTGCTAAATTGTAATTATTCTCTCCTATGGCCTATTTATTGCCTACATCCTCATGCCTTTTGCACACAATGTATATAGACTCTTTGTTCTACTGTTCCATTGACTTGTTTATTGTGTTATTGGCTTGTTTATTGTTTACTCCATGTGTAACTCTGTGTTGTTGTCTGTGTCACACTGCTTTGCTTTATCTTGGCCAGGTCACAGTTGTAAATGAGAACTTGTTCTCAACTAGCCTACCTGGTTAAAAAAAAAAAAAAAGTTTGGGCCAGTCATGTAACCCTGGCCTGACAGAACATGCTAGCTGGACTGTGACATTTGACTGTGACAGACTGTGTTCTTATGTGTGACTGGTCGCTGTTTTCTGTCACAGCATCACCACAGACCCTCCTCTCCTTGTCCTCCTCCTTTCCTCTCTCCTGCCCTCCCAACCCTCCAGCTCTCTGGCCCAGCATCACAGCTCTCTGCTCTGTCCCCGTCCCTCCCCACCCCATATGCACCGTATGGCTTTGGCTCTGAATTCACAGAGCCGTGACCTCTAAACTGCCCCCACCCCCCTCTGTTTGACCAACACCATGACACAGGACACACCAAGCCAAGGTCAAGCCCTGGGCACCAAAGTTACCTTGGCATCACCAACTGGCAACTTTGCTGAATGAACTCTTCTGAACTCCCAAAATTAAGATGGATGCAGTTCGGGGGGCGAAGAACAAGGAAAAGTTTGCTGTGTCTATTTCTCGCCGGTGATAGTTTGGATTAGTTTTAGTTATGTAAAGCAGTCAGAAGTGGAGCAGCTTTCAAAGCCAAACGTTAGCGAAGCCTTCCTATGTTCAGGTTCTGAGGCTGTCGTTTCCTTGTCATTCCTTGTCCTTTTCTCATTTCGGGTTTTCTCTTCTCCTGCGTTGGCCCGGGCTCGGCTTTCATGCCATGTGAAGTTTATTTCAGTACATGGTCCAAACTTCCAATATTTACCTCAAACTACACAACTACAACAATCCAAAAGATGAAAGATACAGAAAAACAAATAAAATGTATGATCTTTTTTGGGCGGTTATTTCAAGTTATACAAGGACCACCCAAAATACCTCTCACTATCTACTACAGCTGAGGTTGAGAGATACCGCTCTGTCATTTAATCTCTTCCTGCTTCTCTGGGAGTTGTGACTCCCAGAGAGACAAGGTGAGTGTTAGACTGGGGTTAAGTAGGGCTAATCCAATCCACAGGGAACTACAGCATAGTACCTGACTGGAACCTCAACACTAAAAGCTGACTAACACCAGGGACATTACACAGTAAGACTCAGAATGAGTGGTGCTAGCAACGCCAGGGTCGTGGGTTCGATTCCCGCCGGGGTCATACTAACAAAACACGCTCTACTAGGGTCTACTTAGCTTAGGATAAAAGCATCTGCTATGCCATACATACTGTATCCCTGGCATCCATGCTGCAGTTCTATAAGTGGACGAGAGCCTCTGGGTGGATGACTAACGGTTGGACTGGGGTAGTGGTAGCAGGACAGGCAGCCAGCCAGCCAGCTACAGTACAAAGCAATGGTGGTGTCTGTACTGTCTGAGTCACCGAAGGCGCTGAGCACGAGCTAATTACAGAGCTTCAGGGTAACAGAGGAGAGCTGAGAGAAACAGAAGGACGTATAGCAGAAAGTGGATGCTCTGGAAATAATGAGGAAATGAACCTGTGGATGTGATTCATTTAACCATCATTTATACACCTAACCATTGTTCATACTAACTGGTGTGGTGTGTACTAACTAGAACAGTTTTAGGTTATTGAACAGTAATGCAAGATGTATTAAACCAGCTCAACTGGAGGTGATTGTAGGTGGTGGGAATTCCTGGAGTATAAAGCCAGAGAAATTCTAATTACACCACCTGATAAAGTCAGAGTAGTTCTAGCTACTCCTCCTGATAAAGTCAGAGTAGTTCACACCACCTGATAAAGCTAGCACACTCTCCTGAGTAGTTTCTAGCTAATAAAGTCTAAAGTCAGAGTAGTTCTAGCTACACCTCCTGATAAAGTCAGAGTAGTTCTAGATACACCTCCTGATAAAGTCAGAGTAGTTCTAGCTACACCACCTGATAAAGCCAGAGTAGTTCTAGCTACACCTCCTGATAAAGTCAGAGTAGTTCTAGCTACACCTCCTGATAAAGTCAGAGTAGTTCTAGCTACACCACCTGATAAAGCCAGAGTAGTTCTAGCTACACCTCCTGATAAAGTCAGAGTAGTTCTAGCTACACCACCTGATAAAGCCAGAGTAGTTCTAGCTACACCTCCTGATAAAGTCAGATAAAGCCAGAGTAGTTCTAGCTACACCCCTGATAAAGCCAGAGATAAAGTTTCTAGCTACACCTCCTGATAAAGGAGTAGTTCTAGCTACACCCCTGATAAAGTCAGAGTAGTTCTAGCTACACCTCCTGAAAGCCAAAGTCAGAGTAGTTCTAGCTACACCCCCTGATAAAGCCAGAGTAGTTCTAGCTACACCTCCTGGTAAATTCAGAGTAGTTCTAGCTACACCTCCTGATAAAGTCAGAGTAGTTCTAGCTACACCACCTGATAAAGCCAGAGTAGTTCTAGCTACACCTCCTGATAAAGTCAGAGTAGTTCTAGCTACACCTCCTGATAAAATCAGAGTAGTTCTAGCTACACCTCCTGATAAATTCAGAGTAGTTCTAGCTACACCTCCTGATAAAGTCAGAGTAGTTCTAGCTACACCCAATGGCAGAACATTCTCAGAACACAAGGAACCATTTTGAACAGGTAAATCACAGTATCGCATATATCTTAGACAGTTCTATGATGGGAGTTCAATGCAATTATTCTCATTTAGTCTGCTGGAGATGAGATGGGTTCCAGTATGGCCAGGATCTATCAACCTAATTAAGATCCTTCTGTAATTCCCGAGTAGGAGGTAACATTCACCCTCTAATTAGAATACCCCCCTAGAATACTTTTCCCCACTACCCTAAAATGACAGACAGGATTAATGTTGGTAGTCCTGCAGGGCATAATATGAACCATTTGGGACAGTGTTCCTTCTCTTACATCCCACTTTCATCTGTAATAACCCAAGGTATGACACCATCATATTTCACCCCACAGTCTGAATCTTAAATGGTTTCTTTCTCCCCCTCCATCTCCCCTAGCGACTGTGGCTGTTGTTGGATCTCTCTAGAGACGTGTCCGGAATGCAGATGGAATCCACTCAGACATACAATAACTTGAGGGGAATAAATATGTCCTAATTGAGAGAAATTATGTAATATTGATCTGGGAGCTCTGAACTCTTGGCATTGCGTGGAGCTCGGCTGCCACTGTGACATTTAGAAAGAAGGAGAGAGGAAGAAAGAGGGAAAGAGAGAGAGATGAAGAGAGAGGGAGAGGCAGTCAGCTGCAGTGCAGTGCGCTGCCTGGCAGAGATGAGGAAGAGACGGGCATTGGACTGTGAAAATGGCAGAGTTCCTTACCGCCACCGCCACAGTTTCACAGGAGCTTCCCAGCCTCCCTGTCCTTCAGTACTGCTGTTCTAAGACAGGCTTTCATTCAAAGTACTGTCTTCATCACAGTAATAGAACTATCTAGGACTGAGCTAAAGGAGTGGGGATGGGAAGTATTACAAACCCTAGCTGGTGGCATTTATATAGTATGATATGGACAGGGAAGGCTTTTGATAGGTAACTCACTGGAGGCAATGCCTATGAAAAGGACACTGAACAGTACAGGTGCTAAAAAAGTCGACAGGACAGTAGAAGTCCTTTTTATTTCCTGAAATTCACTGGATGTACTCTTGATGTTGTGATCGCATAATGTACTGCTTCTCCTTAAGGTTAGACACAACATGTCGGACAAAGCTAAATGAATTCCATCCTGGGCCTTGCTTACTCTGACTATAGTGTTTCCATGTATGGCATGACATGCCAAAGAAAGAGCGTGGAATAAGAAAAAAAATCCCTATTACTATGCTATTCAAAATCAAATACAAATTCACTATAATTGTAGGTTAACTCGCCCTGCACAATCAATGAACCAATAGCATTTCTTTGGCCTATATATTCTCTCCCAGACTCATGGATAGAACGTTTGGAGTGTAGCATAATCTAACCAGTCCATCCAGTATGATTAATAATAGTCCACACTCAAAGCGCTGTCCATTTCGTTGTTAGGCTTTGAAACAACATCTACAACAACCATGTTTTCCAACTTCTTTCTTCAAATTGATCAATCACAGTGAGGTGAGTTGTGAAAGCGCAATACTGATTTGGTGACAAGTGTTTGATGTGTTTTTTTAATGCCATTTTGCATGATGACTGCCGGTGTGGAGGTAATAAGATCACAGCAACAGCCCTTACTGCACCGTTTGTATTATCTTGTCAAGCTGTAGAATCAGCCTCCCAAATTTAATTGATACCTTCACCCTCCTCTCTGCCCCTCCCGCTTGTGCTTCTCCCTGGCTCTCGTGTGTGTGTGTGTGTGTGTGTGTGTGTGTGTGTGTGTGTGTGTGTGTGTGTGTGTGTGTGTGTGTGTGTGTGTGTGTGTGTGTGTGTGTGTGTGTGTGTGTGTGTGTGTGTGTGTGTGTGTGTGTGTGTGTGTGTGTGTGTTGTGTGGTGTGTGTGTTGTGTGTGTGTGTCTGGCAAATGCAGTTCACAGATGAGGGAGTTGTGCATTCTCCTTAACAGAATTCACTTAATTGATGAGTGACAACTGTAATAGATAGCTATGGATATTATTGTCAAGGCAGTGGTATAACTTTTCCTGCAGTCAAATGACCTAGTGGCCTCATGAGTGGAATGTTATAAAATCTTTTTCATAATTTCATAACTAATAAACATTATTTCAAAACCCGCCGAAAATCTGGTGTTTCTATGTCAAACAGTTTAGTTATATGTGATGTACAGTATATAAAGTGTAATATTGGGATGCAAACTCAAGATGTAATACATTTCATCTCTATATCTCTCTATATCTGACATGGTACAGGTGTCTTCTTTTTACGCCCATAACCATGTTGTAACAGTTGGTTTTTTGCATAGTTGTTAAAACATAAAATGAAACATTTGAAGGGTTTTCATTCCAAAGCGCTATACATCCCCTAGGGGTATATCGTTCCCTTTCAGCACAATCTGATACGTATCTAGATACATGGGTTACGATACAATACCAGAACCAAACATGTTCATAAGGAGGAAAAACTCTTCCATTCGGTTATATATCACTGACAAGCTCTTAGCTTTGCCATTATACTTGTTTGATTATGGGGGGGGACTAAGCTTTTAATTGGCTTTTATAAACACCCTTAGACTGTGCTGGAGAGAATCTGTCAGGCTCTGAGAGGTTTGTATCTCCATCCATCTGTTTGTATGTCAAATTGATATAATGCAGACGATAGTCATTATTTAATGCAGTAGAGTACATTCTGATTAAGGGCCTGTTTATGTCTGTGTTAACTTAAACTGTCTAGATCGAACATGTATGTTACTATGTGCGTCACTCAATGTCGATACACTGTGTTGTTACCAGAGGGAATAGACTGCTCGCTGACTTTTGTGTCCCTGTGTTCAGGGTCACAGTGGTTAGCAAGGCAGTATTCAACATGGTGTTCCTCCTGCACTTTTCCATTCATCAGGAGAGTTACATAATTATGTGTCTCTTTCTGCAGGGTTAGTGTTTGAGGGGCTGGCCCCTCGCTTCTCCTCCTGCACGTCCTCAGACATTGTGTGGCAGAGGGTGTGTTCTCCACTACCTGCACGTGCTCAGGCATGGTGTGGCAGAGGTTGTATTCTTCACCTGCACGCCTTTAGACACAGTGTGGCATAGGGTGTGTTCTCCTCCTGCACGCCCTTAGACACAGTGTGGCAGAGGGTGTGTTCTCCACCTGCACGCCCTCATACATGGTGTGGCAGAGGGTGTGTTCTCCTCCTGCAAGTGCTTAGACAGGGTGTGGCAGAGGGTGTGTTCTCCTCCTGCACGCCCTCAGACATGGTGTGGCAGAGGGTGTGTTCTCCACCTGCACGTGCTCAGACATGGTGTGGCAGAGGGTGTGTTCTCCTCCTGCACGTGCTCAGACATGGTGTGGCAGAGGGTGTGTTCTCCTCCTGCACGCCCACAGACATGGTGTGGCAGAGGGTGTGTTCTCCTCCTGCACGTGCTCAGACATGGTGTGGCAGAGGGTGTGTTCTCCTCCTGCATGTGCTCAGACATGGTGTGGCAGAGGGTGTGTTCTCCTCCTGCACGTGCTCAGACATGGTGTGGCAGAGGGTGTGTTCTCCTCCTGCACGCGCTCAGACATGGTGTGGCAGAGGGTGTGTTCTCCTCCTGCACGCCCTCAGACATGGTGCGGCAGATAGCATTATTCTGGGCTACCTGGCTCAGGACAGGGAGAGCACTACTTATACAGGTGAGGATTATTCTGGGCTACCTGGCTCAGGACAGGGAGAGACCACTACTTATACAGGTGAGGATTATTCTGGGCTACCTGGCTCTAGACAGGGAGAGACCACTACTTATACAGGTGAGGATTATTCTGGGCTACCTGGCTCTAGACAGGGAGAGAACACTATTTATACAGGTGAGGATTATTCTGGGCTACCTGGCTCTAGACAGGGAGAGACCACTACTTATACAGGTGAGGATTATTCTGGGCTACCTGGCTCTAGACAGGGAGAGAACACTATTTATACAGGTGAGGATTATTCTGGGCTACCTGGCTCAGGACAGGGAGAGACCACTACTTATACAGGTGAGGATTATTCTGGGCTACCTGGCTCAGGACAGGGAGAGACCACTACTTATACAGGTGAGGATTATTCTGGGCTATCTGGCTCAGGACAGGGAGAGACCACTACTTATACAGGTGTGAGGATTATTCTTGGCTACCTGGCTCAGGACAGGGAGAGACCACTACTTATACAGGTGAGGATTATTCTGGGCTACCTGGCTCAGGACAGGGAGAGACCACTACTTATACAGGTGAGGATTATTCTGGGCTACCTGGCTCTAGACAGGGAGAGACCACTACCTATACAGGTGAGGATTATTCTGGGCTACCTGGCTCTAGACAGGGAGAGACCACTAGTTATACAGGTGAGGATTATTCTGGGCTACCTGGCTCTAGACAGGGAGAGACCACTACTTATACAGGTGAGGATTATTCTGGGCTACCTGGTTCTAGACAGGGAGAGACCACTACTTATACAGGTGAGGATTATTCTGGGCTACCTTGCTCAGGACAGGGAGAGACCACTACTTAAACAGGTGAGGATTATTCTGGGCTACCTGGCTCCAGACAGGGAGAGACCACTACTTATACAGGTGAGGATTATTCTGGGCTACCTGGCTCAGGACAGGGAGAGACCACTACTTAAACAGGTGAGGATTATTCTGGGCTACCTGGCTCAGGACAGGGAGAGACCACTACTTATACAGGTGAGGATTATTCTGGGCTACCTGGCTCCAGACAGGGAGAGACCACTACTTAAACAGGTGAGGATTATTCTGGGCTACCTGGCTCCAGACAGGGAGAGACCACTACTTATACAGGTGAGTGTACAACGAAGTATTTAGTGTTGTGATGATATGTGTATTCATGACAATGTTGTGAGTGTGTGCGTGTGTGTCCAGGTGCCAACCCCCTCTGGAGCAACAGCTCTGTGTGAGCCGGGACTACTGTTGGACTACTGAGTGATGCTACGCTCAGCTAACACCCCCAATACTACGGCACAGTGTCACTTCACATCATCACAGCTGTTCACACTACTTTCTGACCTCTCAGCCTCTGGGTTGTGTTCATTTGAGAAATGGAAAACATTTTTCTACCAAAAACGACAATGTGCGTTTTGTATCCAAAGACATCAGAAGGCAACAATCGGTTAACCACCTAACTGAGGAGCTTAATTTAACCTTGCCTAATACCCTTGGTGCAGTCACACCCCTAAAAAAAACTGTCATAAGAAACTAGCTCCTTGGTAAACAGAAAATACACGGGCCCTGAAGCAAGCTTCCAGAAAATTGGAACAGAAATGGCGCTACACCAAACTGGAAGTCTTCTGATTAGCTTGGAATGACAGTATCCTGAGGTATCGAAGAGCCCTCACTGCTGCTCGATCATCCTATTTTTCCAATTAAATGAGGAGAATAAGAATAATCCAAAATGTAACTAAAAAGCAGCATTCACCAAGGGAGGATGGCTTTCACTTCAGCAGTGAAAAATGCATGAACTTCTTTGACGGAAAGATCATGATCATTAGATCATTTCTCCAAAGCTCAGTTGTCCTGAGTCTGCACAACACTGCCAGGAACGAGGATCAAGGGAGACATTCAAGTTTTTTAATACTATATCTCTTGACACATTGATGAAAATAGTAATGGCCTCTAAACCTTCAAGCTGCATACTGGACTGTATTCCAACGAAACTACTGAAATAGTTATTTCCTGTGCATCGCCCTCCTATGTTGAACATGATAAACAGCTCCCTATCCACTGGATGTCTACCAAACTCACTAAAAGTGGCAGCAATAAAGCCTCTCTTGAAAAAGCCAAACCTTGACACAGAAAAAAAAAAAAACTATCAGCCTATATCGAATCCCCCATTCCTCTCAAAAATGTTAGAAAAAGCTGTTGTGCAATTTAATTTAAGGCTTTCTCTCTTTCTTTCTCTTTCTCCTCTTCTCTCGGAGGACCAGAGCCCTAGGACCATGTCTCAGGACTACCTGGCCTGATGACTCCTTGCTGTCCCCAGTCCACCTGGTCATGCTGCTGCTCCAGTTTCAACTGTTCTGCCTGCAGCTATGGAACACTGACCTGCTTCTTCAGTAGTGGAATAAAGACAATTAGTCCGTGAATGTTGTAAATAAATACTGTGAGTACGATTGTTAATAAAATTGTTCATATACAAATTTTCTCTACTGCTTCTATATGTATAGCCTGCAAGTACATTGAAAAAATAAATAATTGAAGTTCTATCCAAACCTAAATGACATGAAAAATATGTCTTTTCAACTTTCAAAACTGAACGTAGACTGTCGGGCATAGCCGCCTTTTCAATGACATTTTGCTAGGCCAAATGACACCCCATCTCCTCCCCTTCCTCTCCTCCTTTTTCACATTTTTGATGGAAGTGAGGCCTGTGTCAGTCAGACCAGAATACACAGCGACCACTCAACCAGGCCAGCTGTGTTGCCTGTGTGTTGGTCTCCCAAATGACACCCTAGTCCTTCTACAGTGGACTCCTTTTGACCAGTGCTTAGAGAGAGCGGAGGGGCTCTCATCTAAAGTAGTGCACGCAACACAGCTGGCCTGGTTGAGTGGTCGCTGTTTGTTCTGGTCTGACAGACACAGTCCTCAATTCCATCAGACACAGATGAAATGTCAGCCTGGTGGAGGACAATGAGACCAGAGGATGTCACCCACTCAGTCAGCTCCACAAAGGACCAACATCATTTAGAAATGACCAGCTGTGTGTGTGTGTGTGTGTGTGTGTGTGTGTGTGTGTGTGTGTGTGTGTGTGTGTGTGTGTGTGTGTGTGTGTGTGTGTGTGTGTGTGTGTGTGTGTGTGTGTGTGTGTGTGTGTGTGTGTGTGTGTGTGTCTGAGGCAAGCTAGCTCCTATCCCTGTCACTGACCCAGCAGAGGCTGCATTGTTATCTCTGAGGAGACCTTCCTCTCTTACACTGAGGGAGCAGAGAGAAGGGGGGAGGAGATGGGGGGTGGTGGTGAAGGAGGAGAGGATGGGGAGGAGATGGGGAATGGTGGTGAAGGAGGAGAGGATGGGGAGGAGATGGGGAATGGTGGTGAAGGAGGAGAGGATGGGGAGGAGATGGAGGATGGTGGTGAAGGAGGAGAGGATGGGGAGGAGATGGAGGCATGGTGGTGAAGGAGGAGATGGGGATGGATGGAGGATGGTGGTGAAGGAGGAGAGGATGGGGAGGAGATGGGGCATGGTGGTGAAGGAGGAGAGGATGGGGATGGTGATGAAGGAATGGTGGGGAAGGGGAATGGTGGTGAAGGAGGAGAGGGGGATGGTGGTGAAGGAGGAGGGGATGGGGAGGAGATGGGGGATGGTGGTGAAGGAGGAGGAGATGGGGAATGGTGGTGAAGGAGGAGAGGATGGGGGATGGTGGTGAAGGAGGAGAGGATGGGGGATGGTGGTGAAGGAGGAGAGGATGGGGAGGAGATGGGGGATGGTGGTGAAGGAGGAGAGGATGGGGGATGGTGGTGAAGGAGGAGAGGATGGGGAGGAGATGGGGGATGGTGGTGAAGGAGGAGAGGATGGGGGATGGTGGTGAAGGAGGAGAGGATGGGGAGGAGATGGGGAATGGTGGTGAAGGAGGAGAGGATGGGGAGGAGATGGGGGATGGTGGTGAAGGAGGAGAGGATGGGGGATGGTGGTGAAGGAGGAGGAGATGGGGGATGGTGGTGAAGGAGGAGAGGATGGGGAGGAGATGGGGAATGGTGGTGAAGGAGGAGAGGATGGGGAGGAGATGGGGGATGGTGGTGAAGGAGGAGAGGATGGGGATGGTGGTGAAGGAGGAGGAGATGGGGGATGGTGGTGAAGGAGGAGAGGATGGGGGATGGTGGTGAAGGAGGAGGAGATGGGGGATGGTGGTGAAGGAGGAGAGGATGGGGAGGAGATGGGGAATGGTGGTGAAGGAGGAGAGGATGGGGGATGGTGGTGAAGGAGGAGAGTATGGGGAGGAGATAGGGAATGGTGGTGAAGGAGGAGAGGATGGGGAGGAGATGGGGAATGGTGGTGAAGGAGGAGAGGATGGGGGATGGTGGTGAAGGAGGAGAGGATGGGGAGGAGATGGGGGATGGTGGTGAAGGAGGAGGAGATGGGGAATGGTGGTGAAGGAGGAGAGGATGGGGGATGGTGGTGAAGGAGGAGAGGATGGGGGATGGTGGTGAAGGAGGAGAGGATGGGGAGGAGATGGGGGATGGTGGTGAAGGAGGAGAGGATGGGGGATGGTGGTGAAGGAGGATGGGGAGGGGGGATGGGTGAAGGAGATGGGGAATGGTGGTGAAGGAGGAGAGGATGGGGAGGAGATGGGGATGGTGGTGAAGGAGGAGAGGATGGGGGATGGGGGATGGTGGTGAAGGAGGGATGGGGATGGTGGTGAGATGGGGGATGGTGGTGAAGGAGGAGAGGATGGGGAGGAGATGGGGAATGGTGGTGAAGGAGGAGAGGATGGGGAGGAGATGGGGGATGGTGGTGAAGGAGGAGAGGATGGGGGATGGTGGTGAAGGAGGAGGAGATGGGGGATGGTGGTGAAGGAGGAGAGGATGGGGGATGGTGGTGAAGGAGGAGGAGATGGGGGATGGTGGTGAAGGAGGAGAGGATGGGGAGGAGATGGGGGATGGTGGTGAAGGAGGAGAGGATGGGGAGGAGATGGGGAATGGTGGTGAAGGAGGAGAGGATGGGGAGGAGATGGGGGATGGTGGTGAAGGAGGAGAGGATGGGGAGGAGATGGGGGATAGTGGTGAAGGAGGAGAGGATGGGGTGGAGATGGGGGCATGGTGCTGAAGGAGGGGAGAGGATGGGGTGAGGAGGGGATGGGGGATGGTGGTGAAGGAGGAGAGGATGGGGAGGAGATGGGGGATGGTGGTGAAGGAGGAGAGGGGGATGGTGGGGGAGGAGATGGGGATGGTGGTGAAGGAGGAGAGGATGGGGAGGAGATGGGGGATGGTGGTGAAGGAGGAGAGGATGGGGAGGAGATGGGGGATGGTGGTGAAGGAAGGAGGAGAGGATGGGGAGGAGATGGGGATGGTGGTGAAGGAGGAGGGATGGGGAGGAGATGGGGATGGTGGTGAAGGAGGAGAGGATGGGGAGGAGATGGGGGATGGTGGTGAAGGAGGAGAGGATGGGGAGGAGATGGGGGATGGTGGTGAGTGGTGAAGGAGGAGAGAGATGGGGGATGGGGTGAAGAGAGAGGATGGGGAGGATGGTGTGGTGAAGGAGGGAGGATGGGGAGGAGATGGGGGATGGTGTTGAAGGAGGAGAGTATGGGGAGGAGATGGGGGATGGTGTTGAAGGAGGAGAGGATGGGGAGGAGATGGAGGCATGGTGGTGAAGGAGGAGAGGATGGGGAGGAGATGGAGGATGGTGTTGAAGGAGTAGAGGATGGGGAGGAGGTGGAGGATGGTGTTGAAGGAGGAGAGGATGGGGAGGAGGTGGAGGATGGTGTTGAAGGAGGAGAGGATGGGGAGGAGGTGGAGGATGCAGGTGAAAGAGGAGAGGATGGGGAGGAGATGAGGGGATGGTGGTGAAGGAGGAGAGAAGGATAAGAGCGTCTGCTAAATGACTTAAATGTAAATGTAAATGTAAGGAGAGAGGAGATGAGGGGATGGTGGTGAAGGAGGAGAGGAGGGGGAGGAGATGGGGGATGGAGGTGAAGGATGAGATCCTTATTGCCCTTGTGTGCTAATGGGCGCCACTCCAGCCACCGTAATAATGCAAGACTAATTATTTTCCACAAGAGTGATCACATCTACTGGGTTTGGAGGACAGTAAAACCGGCATCATTTACCATTACATTCAGTGAGGCATTGTGCAAACTTTAGCAGAGGGAATTACTGTTTCTCTCTTCAAGAAGGGGTGAGTTAGTGGGAGGGTGCTCCTCTTTATGAAGGGGTGGGGGAGTGGGAGGGTGCTCCTCTTGTAAATGAAGGGGGGGGGGGGTAGTAGGGTGCTCCTCTTTATGAAGGGGTGAGGTAGTGGGAGGGTGCTCCTCTTTATGAAGGGGTGGGGGAGTGGGAGGGTGCTCCTCTTTATGAAGAGGTGGGGGTGGGAGGGTGCCCTCTTTATGAAGGGGTGGGGGGTAGTAGGGTGCTCCTCTTTTTGAAGGGGCGGGGGTGGGAGGGTGCTCCTCTTTATGAAGGGGTGGGGGAGTGGGGGTGCTCCTCTTTATGAAGGGGTGGGAGGGTGCTCCTCTTTTTGAAGGGGTGGTAGTAGGGAGTGGGAGGACGCTCATTTTTATGAAGTGGTGGGGGTATGGGAGTGGAGGGCGCTCCTCTTTATGAAGAGGTGGGGGTGGGGGAGTTGGAGGGTGCTCCTCTTTATGAAGGGGTAGGTTGGGGGAGTGGGAGGGTGCTGCTCTTTATGAAGGGATCGGGTGGGGGAGTGGGAGGGTGCTCCTCTTTATGAAGAGGTGGGGAGTTGGAGGGTGCTCCTCTTTATGAAGGGGTAGGTTGGGGGAGTGGGAGGGTGCTGCTCTTTATGAAGGGATCGGGTGGGGGAGTTGGAGGGTGCTCCTCTTTATGAAGGGGTGGGGAAGGGTGCCCTTCTTTATGAATGGGGTGGGGGTGGGGAAGTTGGAGGTTGCTCCTCTTTATGAAGGGGTGGGGGAGTGGGAGGGTGCTGCTCTTTATGAAGGGGTGGGGAAGGGTGCCCCTCTTTATGAAGGGGTGGGGGAGTGGGAGGGTGCTGCTCTTTATGAAGGGGTGGGGAGTGGGAGGGTGCTCCTCTTTATGAAGGGGTGGGGGTGGGGGGTGGAATGGGTGCTCCTCTTTATGAAGGGGTGGGGGAGGGTGACCCTCTTTGTGAAGGGGTGGGGGTGGGAGGGTGCTACTCTTTATGAAGGGGTGGGGGAGGGTGCTCCTCGTTATGAAGGGGTGGGGGAGTGGGCGGGTGCTGCTCTTTATGAAGGGGTGGGGAGGGTGCTGCTCTTTATGAAGGGGTGGGGAGTGGGAGGGGTGCTCCTCTTTATGAAGGGGTGGGGAGTGGGAGGGGTGCTCCTCTTTATGAAGGGGTGGGGGAGTGTGCTGCTCTTTATGAAGGGGTGGGGGAGTGAGCTGCTCTTTATGAAGGGTGGGGAGTGTGCTGCTCTTTATGAAGGGGTGGGGGAGTGTGCTGCTCTTTATGAAGGGGTGGGGGAGTGTGCTGCTCTTTATGAAGGGGTAGGGAGGGTGCTGCTCTTTATGAAGGGGTAGGGAGTGGGAGGATGCTCCTCTTTATGAAGGGGTGGGGGAGTGGGAGGGTGCTCCTTTTTATGAAGTGGTGGGGTAGGGGAGTGGAGGGCGCTCCTCTTTATGAAGAGGTAGGTTGGGGGAGTGGGAGGGTGCTGCTCTTTATGAAGGGATCGGGGTGGGGGAGTGGGAGGGTGCTCCTCTTTATGAAGGGGTGGGGAAGGTGCCCCTCTTTATGAATGGGGTGGGGAGGCGGAAGTTGGAGGTTGCTCCTCTTTATGAAGGGGTGGGGGAGTGGGAGGGTGCTGCTCTTTATGAAGGGGTGGGGAAGGGTGCCCCTCTTTATGAATGGGGTGGGGGTGGGGGAGTGGGAGGGTGCTGCTCTTTATGAAGTGGTGGGGGTAGGGGAGTGGGAGGGTGCTCCTCTTTATGAAGAGATGGGGGTGGGGGAGTTGGAGGGCGCTCCTCTTTATGAAGTGGTGGGGGTAGGGGAGTGGAGGGCGCTCCTCTTTATGAAGAGGTGGGGGTGGGGGAGTTGGAGGGTGCTCCTCTTTATGAAGGGGTAGGTTGGGGGAGTGGGAGGGTGCTGCTCTTTATGAAGGGATTGGGGTGGGGGAGTGGGAGGGTGCCCCTCTTTATGAATGGGGTGGGGGAGGCGGAATGGGAGGGTGCTCCTCTTTATGAATGGGGTGGGGGAGGCGGAATGGGAGGGTGCTCCTCTTTATGAATGGGGTGGGGAGGCGGAATGGGAGGGTGCTCCTCTTTATGAAGGGGTAGGGAGTGGGAGGGTGCTGCTCTTTATGAAGGGGTAGGGAGTGGGAGGTTGCTCCTATTTATGAAGGGGTAGGGAGTAGGGTGCTGCTCTTTATGAAGGGGTGGGGAGTTGGAGGGTGCTGCTCTTTATGAAGGGGTGGGGGAGTGTGCTGCTCTTTATGAAGGGGTGGGGGAGGGTGACCCTCTTTGTGAATGGGGTGGGGGAGGCGGAATGGGAGGGTGCTCCTCTTTATGAAGGGGTAGGGTGCTGCTGCTCTTTATGAAGGGGTGGGGAGTGGGAGGGTGCTGCTCTTTATGAAGGGGTGGGGGTGGGGGGTGGGAGGGTGCTCCTCTTTATGAAGGGGTGGGGGAAGGTGACCCTCTTTGTCAAGGGGTGGGGGAGGGTGATCCTCTTTATGAAGGGTGGGGGAGGTTGCTCCTCTTTATGAAGGGGTGGGGGAGTGGGAGGGTGCCCCTCTTTATGGGGTGGAGGTGGAGGAGTGGGAGGCTGCTCCGCTTTATGGAGGGATAGTTTGGGGGAGTGGGAGGGTGTCCCTCTTTATGAAGGGTTTGGGGGGTAGTATGGTGCTCCTCTTTTGAAGGGGCGAGGGTGGGAGGGTGGGAGGACGCTCCTCTTTATGAAGGGGTGGGGAGTGGGAGGGTGCTCCTTTTTATGAAGTGGTGGGGGTAGGGGAGTGGGAGGGCGCGCCTCTTTATGAATGGGGTGGGGAAGGGTGCCCCTCTTTATGAAGGGGTGGGGAAGGGTGTTCCTCTTTATGAATGGGGTGGGGGAGGGGGAATGGGAGGGTGCTCCTCTTTATGAATGGGGTGGGGAGGGGGAATGGGAGGGTGCTCCTCTCTATGAAGGGGTAGGTTGGGGGAGTGGGAGGGTGCCCCTCTTTATGAAGGGTTAGGGGTGGGGAGTGGGAGGGTGCCCCACTTTATGAAGGGGTGGGGGAGTTGGAGGGTGCTCCTCTTTATGAAGGGGTAGGTTGGGGGAGTTGGAGGGTGCTCCTCTTTATGAAGGGGTGGGGAGTGGGAGGGTGCTGCTCTTTATGAAGGGGTGGGGAAGGGTGCCCCTCTTTATGAATGGGGTGGGGGAGGGGAGTGGGAGGGTGCCCCTCTTTATGAAGGGGTAGGTTGGGGGAGTTGGAGGGTGCTCCTCTTTATGAAGGGGTGGGGGAGTGGGAGGGTGCTGCTCTTTATGAAGGGGTGGGGAAGGGTGCCCCACCTTATGAATGGGGTGGGGAAGGGTGCCCCTCTTTATGAAGGGGTGGGGAAGGGTGCCCCTCTTTATGAATGGGGTGGGGGAGGGGGAGTGGGAGGGTGCCTCTCTTTTTTAAGGGGTGGGGGTGGGGGAGTGCTCCTAAATGGGGTCTCTGAGTCACTCTGAGTTCTCTTTGGATAGAAGGTACTGTACAGTGTTGTATTCACTGACTACATTAAGAACATTATGATAAAAGCATTATGAAACATCCATCCTTGGGAAAATACAGACACCAGATCAGGACCAAGGTGAAACACATTACTTTTTGTTTGGTCTACTTTTAGACAGAGTGGGATGTTATTTACATTAGCAGGCAAACATGTCATCACTTCTTTAGGCTGCCAAAGGTCAATACAGGTTCACCATTTCCTCTGCTAACCAATCTCTCATGATAACTCACCTAGAGTGCACTAGCAAGGAGGATACAGTCCCACAATGCAACACTGTGAACATAATGCATCTAATGGTGTAACAGACTCACCGACACAATGATGAATCTGATTTGTTCTGGGTGGGCAGCATTACTGTGTCTCCTCAAGGCCCACCCAGAGCCACAGCAAGCATTTATACAACACATTTTCATTAAATAACTATTAGGGAATCGATTGTGAAATGGTAAGAGAAAAAATAGGTGTTGATTAATTTGGGCCTGCAGTTTACGGCTCCCTCTCTTTTCATCTCCTGTCCTCCTCCATTCCTTCTCCTCTTTCTCCATTCTCCTCTCCCTTCCTCCCTGCTGTCTCTTCTGTCATTTCTCCTGTCCCCCAATTACTCTCCTCTCATTTCCTCCATCTCTTATCATCCTTCCTTTCCTCCTTCACTCCTGCTCTCTCCCTCACTCCTCCTCTCTCTATTTTCCCTTTCTCCATCCCTCCTCCTCTCTTCTCTTCCTCCTCTCGTGTTCACCAAATTAACTGTCAACTGTAACCATTTATGTTTATATATTTTATGAGGGAATATTAAACATTCCCCTCTCTCTTCTCTCTCTCCCATCGCCACCCCCTCCATCCCCTCTCTCCACTCCCTCTCTATCCACTCTCCACCCCTCTCTCCACCTCCTATACATCCCCTCTCCCCTCTCCATCCCCTCTATCCACTCTGCACCCTCTCTATACCCCCTCTCTCCCCGTCCACCCCCTCTCTCCCTCTCTCCACCCCCTCCCCTCTACACCCTCTCTACCCCTTTCTCCCCTCTCTACCCCCTCTCTACACTCTCTCCCTCTCTCCAACCCCACTCCCACCCTCCCCTCTATACCCTCTGACCCCTCTCTCTCTTCCACCCCTCTCTCTTCTCTCCAACCCCCTCTCCTCCTCTCCACCACCCCTTCACCACCCTCTCTCCACTTTCTACCCCTTCACTTCCCTCTCCACCCCCTCTCTCCCCTCTCCACCCCCTCTCTCCCCTCTCCACCACTCTCTCTCCTCTCCACCCCCTCTCTCCCTCTCCACCCCCTCTCTTCTCTCTCTTCCACCCCCTCTCCTTCCCTCTCCACCCCCTCTCTCCTCTCCACCCCCTCTCTCTCTCTCCACCCCTCTCTCTTCTCTCCACCCCTCTCTCCTTCCCTCTCCACCCCCTCTCTCCTCTCCACCCCCTCTCTCCTCTCCACCCCCTCTCCTTCCCTCTCCACCCCCTCTCCTTCCCTCTCCAACCCCTCTCTCCACTTTCTACCCCCTCACTTACTACCCTTTCTGAGGTGGTGACATGAACATGTTACCGTGACAATGAGAGTAAGTGGCAGGATGTTGTATAGCTGGAACTTCAAACAGGCTCCCCCCACATGTATTATGATGACTGGGAAACCATATTAAAGCACGGGTGAGCATGAAAACACAGGACCCCCACCAATCCAGATACACTGTAGTTCAAAACCTGATCTCTTCCATGTTGAAACATGTTTGGATACAGAGATCAACAGTGTCTACAGAATTTACTGTGAATTTTCTCAGTCAGAAAATGCAGAAACTTTCAGGGAAGTAAAAAAAAATCAAATCTGTAATTTGACTGCTGCCTTAGTTGCTCAGTATAGCATATAAACTTCTGGCCTAAGCACTGTCAGTGAATGGACTGCGTAGAATCACCCACCATCCCCAAACATTTTATCTGATAAACCACATAATGACTCGCACCTCTTTTTCTGATTGCCACGTTGTACCTCCGCCTCCTGTGTTCATCACTGTGACACATTTACATCAAAGGGAAACCTCCATCATGACCCATTTTCTCTCCCTCCGCAGCTGCTTGTGCTCTGGGCCAATCACAGCGCGGCAGGAAGTATCCCATGTATCCCTGTGATGAGCGGCTGGTTAGGCACACTAAAGAGCCTCATTCATGCTCAGTCACTCCAGTAGCGATCCAGGCCACTCATCAGCAGGAATACTAACATCAACCCATTTTAAATGATAGAAAGGTTAATTCCCCATATTATCCAGGTGATCAAACACAGACAGTGTCCATGTTGTATGTTGAGGTAAACCAGATCAGATGCTTTTCTCCATTCAGAGAACATACAGAATTTAACATGTCGGCTGGCTGCAGAGCTCTCAGGTGCTCCCTGTGTCCAAGTTGATTTCGCCTTCCAAATAAAGCATCGCTGGCAATTTCATCGTTCATTTCAAGTAGTGTGATATATACTGAGTTGACTATACTGAGTGGCCCATGTTGACTCAAATCAAATCAAAGTTTATTAGTCACATGCACCGAATATAATACTTCCCACAGTTGTGTCAAGTTGACTGGAGGTCCTTTAGGTGCTGGACATTCTTGATACACACGGGAAACTGACACACTCAAACCGGTGCTCCTGGCACCTACTACCATACCCTGTTCAAAGGCACTTCAATCTTTTGTCTAGACCATTCACCTTCTGAATGGCACACAGACACAATACATGTCTCAATTGTCTCAAGGCTTAAAAATCATTCTTTAACCTGTCTCCTCCGCTTCATCTACACTGTTTTAAGTGGATTTAACAGGCGACATCAATACGGGATCATAGCTTTCATTTGGATTCACCTGGTCAGTCTATGTCATGGAAATAGCAGTTTCTGTATCAGTTTATGTTGTCCCAGTAATCTCAGTAACAAGCACACTGGATGGTTTTCTATTCACAGCAGGCTAAACTGAGTGTAAAGCCTACCCATCTTGAATCAATACAAATATCCCCTTGTAAAATGATCTACTAAGGTAAAACATTAGTGTGGTACTAATAGTGACCCTATCTTTGGTTAAAGTAGCACACAGAGACAGTGCTTGTCTGGGAACAGAAACCCACTGGTGTCTTACCTAACTGCAGCTCCAGGATGCTGAGTTTGCTTTCTGAGGGGAACAGGATCTTTGGAGGCTTGTCTGTCAGAGGGGCTGGAAAACAAAAAGAAAACACACATTACAATTCATTTCCACACTTCTGACATTTGTCCATTGAGCCATATACTTATGAAAATGTCTTTGTAAACCCGAGCACAGCGTTGAAGAGTGAGAGGAGAACACAGTGCAGGCACCGTCTGGAAGCTGACGCAGTAGACAGAGGGAAACTGTTAAAGGATATCCCCTTCTCCAAAAGCCTCAAACATCCATCTACTTCAAAACTTTACCCTGGCAACCGTTTTTAATCCCAGCTAGCGGCTTCACTACCTTATGGACCAAGCACGTCAGTGACTAGACTGGCTGTGCTACAGTGTGAACACGGATTCAACTTGGATGGGTATTTACTCCAAACCTCGGTTTATTCCCTGTTATGTAGGGAAGGGCTTCAGTACTGTTCACGGATATCTTAGCAGCTGTTTACATATGTCAGATTCATATGTCAGATTCATATGTCATATTGTTGCGACGACTCGTCACAGCAGAACAAAATACCTATAAATAACCCATTGGTGAATTCCCTGCAACCTCGATGTTGAGTGAGATGGATCAAGCCAGCAACAGAGGGAGGACAAGGGGAAATATGTAGTGTGTGACTGGAAGTGCTATCCTGTCATGATGAGCTTAATCGTACCAAGCTGTGTTTGACAGGACGCTCGTTTTTCAGCCGCCCGGATTCCAACTTGCATGCGCTCCGGATGCATTTAAAGTGGCTACGTTTGGTTTAGTCTTCGTGTATTCTCAGACTGCACCAAGAGAATACATCTAATATCCTATAATATTCTGTGAAGTGCCCAGCCTATTTACCATCAACTTTAAAAAATGTATCCGCACTGCAATGAAACATATTCTTGGGTACGACATATGGTATCGCTGAAATCTGTATTTATATTTATCTGTCATTGTTGTTCAAAGCCTTTAACTCAGAGGCAAATAACTGGTGGTGGTGGTGGTGGTGGCAATGTATACCGTAAGAAGCAGAGGCAACATAAATCGGCTTTACAAAGGAGGAGGTAGGAACCCAGGTAGTGGGTTGAATGTTGAATCTTAACTTGATCACAGCAGGAAATGAAAAGTTGTAGTGTATTCAAGGTTTAAAAGGGATTCTAAAGTTTGCAATTTCCACTTGTGTCAGACTTGATTTGCCCTAACTAAAAATGTATCACCCTCCAAAAACATTTTAATTTTGAATTAAAAAAAATATATAATCCGCACAATAATTCACATTTCCAGTTGCTGCAGGATTATCTTGCTGCTGTTGGTCAATTTAAGAGCTGTTCTTGTTATCCTTCTTGTCAACCAATGTTCTCTGTCCAATAGAGTGTTCGGCTATTTATCTGCTTCTATAGCTTCACATGTCATATTTACCAAAAGTAATGACTAATCATGCTTATTATTCACAATGTAAAGGTCAGGGTCTTCTGCAGCGAATGCATCAGCTAAAGAGGTCAGCTGTACATTAAACAGCACATGAACATATGCACGGTGCATATAACAGTTATAAGAAGGGACAAAAGCAATCTAGTACAATGACAAAACTAGCTGGGTCTTCCCTTAGACCTGAATTCAAATGGATCATTAATGGAAGGTTTCTTATGTAACATACTTCCTATGAGACAAGTAAAATCTTCTTCTGATCAGCAATTATCTCCCCCCCCCCCCCATGTTCTACTGTAGATATGCATATTTAATGAACACTTGTTTGATACTGCAGCGATGATAAAATCGTAGCTATGAGAGGTCACAGATGATTCACCATTGTGAAGATTCTGGTTTCCAGTCTGTTTCGACCCCCATTGGAATACACCAGCCCCAATTAGGCCTAGCGAGAAGTAACAAAAGATCTGCACTTAGGGCCATCCCATGATCATTAGTGCTTAATTGGGCACCCTCTTCAAAGTGGCATTGGAAAGTCCTCATATCTAAGATACTTTTTTAAAGAGGAGTAAGAGTATGAACACTCAGTCTGAGTCTGAAAACGGTCAGGGAGAAACTCTTATAGGGGAATGAATTCTGGCACAAAACAACACGGCAGCTGTAGAGTAGGTAGTAGTCCGAGGTGTAGGTACACTGTGTGGTGTTTCCTGTATGTGTTGCCAGTCTAGTCTGCTTGCTCATTAAAGAACAGCAGTTGAATGTGTTAATTTATCACCAGGTACAAACAGCCTTCACTAAATCTATTTGGGGGGATACCTGTGTCTTTCTATCCAGTGTTGCAACAATTTGGCATGGTCCATACCGCTTTGCAACTGCATCTTGGTGAGACAAAAGCAGGACTGAAAAAGGTCATTGATGTACCATACACAGTCTTAGTGAAAAGTAACATCTTTGGAGCAAAATGGATGACATTTGGGAGTCAATGGTTCTCAATTGACACATTAAAGCCTATTCTCTGGTGACTGTGTGAAATGACTCTCCATCATGCAGTGATAATGTGGTGCCGTCTCAATTCATGACTAATGAGCCAAACCACGACACCGTCCCCATTCGAAGAGAGAGAGAGGGCCGAGACCAAACCACGACACCGTCCCCATTCGAAGAGAGAGAGAGGGCCGAGACCAAACCACGACACCGTCCCCATTCGAAGAGAGAGACAGGGCCGAGACCAAACCACGACACCGTCCCCATTCGAAGAGAGAGACAGGGCCGAGACCAAACCACGACACCGTCCCCATTCGAAGAGAGAGACAGGGCCGAGACCAAACCACGACACCGTCCCCATTCGAAGAGAGAGACAGGGCCGAGACCAAACCACGACACCGTCCCCATTCGAAGAGAGAGACAGGGCCGAGACCAAACCATGACACCGTCCCCATTCGAAGAGAGAGACAGGGCCGAGACCAAATCGTGACACCGTCCCCATTCGAAGAGAGAGAGAGGGCCGAGACCAAATCGTAACACCAAAACTCATTAGTTACGAACTCAAACTAGATCCTCGATCCATGAAATGTTTCCCTGGCGGGAGCAAGAGCTGAGCTCTGCTTGTGGAACATCTCATTATGTTAATGACCTTTTTCTTTATGAAATATGCATTGAATATTTTGTTTAATCATGACATGAAAAAGAAAACACAGTCGTTCCCGAAAATGATTAGTCCCAACATGAGGCAGGCATGAACAGGGCACAAAAAGTCTGTGGACAGCATTTTGGCAGGAGGGTGACCATGGTTCTGATAACCGAAAGAGAGAAACTGAGCGGTACTTTGCTTTGATGAGAACTCATAGTAGTACCACAGTGGACTCAACATTGACCAATGATAGGCCAAACACAATATGTATTCAGAGTTTCCTAAATCCATTGGTATTGACTGCGAGGCAGAATATTAATAATGGACTGCTTGGTGAGATTCAAACAGGAAATTCATACCACATATTACCTTTGACGTAACCAGTTATGGATTTATTTTTATTTATTTTACCAGGCAAGTCAGTTAAGAACAGATTCTTATTTTCAATAACGGCCGAGGAACAGTGGGTTAACTGCCTGTTCAGGGGCAGAACGACAGATTTGTACCTTGCCAGCTTGGGGATTCGAACTTGCAACCTTTCGGTTACTAGTCCAACGCTCTAAACACTAGGCTTCCCTGCCGCCCATCATTATCTGATTGTAATTTCTTCTTTGAGATGACTACAGACATCCACAGACACAGACACACACACAAAATAGGTACTGTATTGTAGGTTATCCTCAGGGACTGGCTAGAGATGTAGCTGGACCTGCATGGAGCCACCTACCTACACGACCTTCCCTATCTCCATAGGATTCTGGAGCTAGCTGCCTCATAATCCCTGTCTCTGTAGGGTTCTGGAGCTACCTGACTACCCTTCCCTGTAGGGTTCTGGAGCTACCTGACTATCCTTCCTTGTCTCTGTAGGGTTCTGGAGCTACCTGACTACCCTTCTCTGTCTCTGTAGGGTTCTGGAGCTACCTGACTACCCTTCCCTGTCTCTGTAGGGTTCTGGAGCTACCTGACTATCCTTCCTTGTCTCTGTAGGGTTCTGGAGCTACCTGACTACCCTTCTCTGTCTCTGTAGGGTTCTGGAGCTACCTGACTACCCTTCCCTGTCTCTGTAGGGTTCTGGAGCTACCTGACTACCCTTCCCTGTCTCTGTAGGGTCCTGGAGCTACCTGACTACCCTTCTCTGTCTCTGTAGGGTTCTGGAGCTACCTGACTACCCTTCCCTGTCTCTGTAGGGTTCTGGAGCTACCTGACTACCCTTCCCTGTCTCTGTAGGTGTAGGGCTCTGGAGCTACCTGACTACCCTTCTCTGTCTCTGTAGGGTTCTGGAGCTTCCTGACTACCCTTCCCTGTCTCTGTAGGGTTCTGGAGCTACCTGACTACCCTTCTCTGTCTCTGTAGGGTTCTGGAGCTACCTGACTACCCTTCTCTGTCTCTGTAGGGTTCTGGAGCTACCTGACTACCCTTCTCTGTCTCTGTAGGGTTCTGGAGCTACCTGACTACCCTTCCCTGTCTCTGTAGGGTTCTGGAGCTACCTGACTACCCTTCTCTGTCTCTGTAGGGTTCTGGAGCTACCTGACTACCTTTCCCTGTCTCTGTAGGGTTCTGGAGCTACCTGACTACCCTTCTCTGTCTCTGTAGGGTTCTGGAGCTACCTGACTACCCTTCTCTGTCTCTGTAGGGTTCTGGAGCTACCTGACTACCCTTCCCTGTCTCTGTAGGGTTCTGGAGCTACCTGACTACCCTTCTCCGTCTCTGTAGGGTTCTGGAGCTACCTGACTACCCTTCCCTGTCTCTGTAGGGTTCTGGAGCTACCTGACTACCCTTCACTGTCTCTGTAGGGTTCTGGAGCTACTTGATTACCCTTCTCGATCTCTGTAGGGTTCTGGAGCTACCCGACTACCCTTCCCTGTCTCTGTAGGGTTCTGGAGATACCTGACTACCCTTCCCTGTCTCTGTAGGGTTCTGGAGCTACCTGACTACCCTTCCCTGTCTCTCACCTCCTCCCTGTAGGCCGTCTCGTCGTTGTTGGTGATCAAGCCTACCACTGTAGTGTCGTCAGCAGTCATGGGTGAACAGAGAGTACAGGAGAGGGCTGAGAACTCACTCTTGTGGGGCCCCAGTGTTGAGGATCAGCGGAGTGGAGATGGTGTTTCCGACAGTCACCCCCTGGGGGCGGCCCGTCAGGAAGTCCAGGACCCAGTTGCACAGGGCGGGGTCGTGACCCAGGGTCTCAAGCTTAATGATGAGTTTGGAGGGTACTGAATGTCGGAAACATGGTGTTGAATGGTGTTGAATGCTGAGCTGTAGGTAATGAACAGCATTCTTACATAGGTACTCAGTGTGCAGTGTGATGGCGATTGCATCGTCTGTGCACCTATTGGGGTGGTAAGAAAATTGGAGTGGGTCTAGGGTGACTAGTAGAGTGGAGGTGATATGATCCTTGACTAGTCTCTCAAAGCAATTCATGATGATAGAAGTGAGTGCTACGGGGCAATAGTAATTTAGTTCAGTAACCTTAGCTTTCTTGGGAACAGGAACAATGGTGGTCATTGTGAAGCATGTGGGGACAGCAGACTGGGATTGATTGAATAGCACTGAGACTGCACTTGTGAAGGTGGTAAATTACCTTTTAATGGCGTCAGACCGAGGCTCTGCATCTGTCCTCGTGCTCCTAGACCTTAGTGCTACTTTTGATACCATCGATCACCACATTCTTTTGGAGAGATTGGAAACCCAAACTGGTCAAATTGGTGAAGATATCCCTCTAGTGGTGTGGGGGCTGTGCTTTGGTAAAGTGGGTGGGGTTATATCCTTCCTGTTTGGCCCTGTCCGGGGGTGTCCTCGGATGGGGCCACAGTGTCTCCTGACATCCTCCTGTCAGCCTCCAGTATTTATGCTGCAGTAGTTTATGTGTCGGGGGGCTATGGTCAGTTTGTTATATCTGGAGTACTTCTCCTGTCCTATTCGGTGTCCTGTGTGAATTTAAGTGTGCTCTCTCTAATTCTCTCTTTCTCTCTTTCTTTCTCTCTCTCGGAGGACCTGAGCCCTAGGACCATGCCTCAGAACTACCTGACATGATGACTCCTTGCTGTCCCCAGTCCACCTGGCCGTGCTGCTGCTCCAGTTTCAACTGCCTTATTATTATTGGACCATGCTGGTCATTTATGAACATTTGAACATCTTGGCCATGTTCTGTTATAATCTCCACCCGGCACAGCCAGAAGAGGACTGGCCGCCCCACATAGCCTGGTTCCTCTCTAGGTTTCTTCCTAGGTTTTGGCCTTTCTAGGGAGTTTTTCCAAGCCACCGTGCTTCTACACCTGCATTGCTTGCTGTTTGGGATTTTAGGCTGGGTTTCTGTGAGATATCAGCTGATGTACGAAGGGCTATATAAATACATTTGATTTGATTTGATTTGTCTACACAGACAATTTCTGGCCTGGATTAGATCTTATCTGTCAGAAAGATATCAGTTTGTCCTCTGACAAATTGACTGTAAATTTCGGTGTTCCTCAAGGTTCCGTTTTAGGACCACTATTGTTTCACTATATATTTTAGCTCTTGGGGATGTCATTCGAAAACATAATGTTGACTGTAAATCTGCAATGTGGATGACACACAGCTGTAGATTTCAATGAAACATGGTGAAGCCCCAAAATTGCCGTTGCTAGAAGCCTGTGTTTCATACATAAGGAAGTGGCTGCAAACTTTCTCAAGTTCTCATTTGCAACTGCGACCTGGCCAAGATAAAGCATAGCAGTGTGAACAGACAACAACACAGAGTTACACATGGAGTAAACAATAAACAAGTCAATAACATAGTAGAAAAACAATCTATATACATTGTGTGCAAAAGGCATAAGGAGGTAGGCAATAAATAGGCCATAGGAGAGAATAATTACAATTTAGCAGATTAACACTGGAGTGATAAATGATCAGATGAACAGGTAGAGATACTGGTGTGCAAAAGAGCAGAAAAGTAAATCAAATAAACAGTATGGGGATGAGGTAGGTAAATTGGGTGGGCTATATACCGATAGACTATGTACAGCTGCAGCGATCGGTTAGCTGCTCAGATAGCTGATGTAGGGTTGGTGAGGGAGATAAAAGTCTCCAACATCAGATATTTTTGCAATTCGTTCCAGTCAGCCAAATGAGGTTTTAGCTTTAGGGATGACCAGTGAGATACACCTGCTGGAGCGCGTGCTACGGGTTCTAGGTTTCTTCCTAGGTTTTGGCCTTTCTTGGGAGTTTTTCCTAGCCACCGTGCTCCTACACCTGCATTGCTTGCTGTTTGTGGTTTTAGCCTTGTTCTCAGATTAGCTTTATTAAAATCCACAGCTACAATAAATGCCCCTCAGGATGCGTAAAGTCCAGTGAAGTTCCTTGATGGCCGTCTTGGTATCTGCGTGCGGGGGGGATGTAGACGGCTGTGACGATAACTGAGGAGAGTTCTCTTGGAAGATAATACGGTCGGCATTTGATTGTGAGGAATTCATGTGAACAAAAGGACTTGAGTTCTTGTATGTTGTTACAATTACACCTTGAATTGTTAATCATGAAACATACACCCCCGCCCTTGTTCTTACCAGAGAGATGTTTCTTCCTGTCGGTGCGATGCATTGAACATCCCTTTGGCTGTACAATCTCCGACAGCATGTCCCCAGCTAGCCATGTCTCTGTGAAACAGAGTTTGTTACAATCCCGGATATCTCTTTGGAAAGCAACTCTTGTCCTAATTTCGTCGACTTTGTTAACTAGGGACTGGACATTAGCAAGTAATATACTCAGAAGCGGTGGTTGGTGTGCGTGCATCCAGAGCCTCACTAGAAGACCGCTCGGCACCCTCTCCTCCGATGGCATTGTTTTTGGTCGGCCTCTGGAA
Source organism: Oncorhynchus gorbuscha (assembly GCF_021184085.1). Lineage (NCBI taxonomy): Eukaryota > Metazoa > Chordata > Actinopteri > Salmoniformes > Salmonidae > Oncorhynchus > Oncorhynchus gorbuscha. The sequence goes on from NC_060193.1 coordinate 58,665,403, forward strand.
TCAGATCAAATGCCCTGCGAGGTGCAGACAAAGGATCCGCTTGGGAAAGTCGCATTCCTGGTCGTAGTGCTGTGTAACGGCAGATCGCCTCTTCGTCTGAAGAGGAGTAAGGATCGGAACAAGATGCAGCGTGGTAAGGGTCTATAACTTTAATCAAAGAAAGCACTGAACACTGAATAAAAAATAACAAAAGAAACGTGAAGAAACGAAACCGAAACAATACCGTGTGGCGACAAACACTGACGCGGAAACAAACACCCACAAACCAACAGTGAAACCCAGGCTACCTAAGTATGATTCTCAATCAGAGACAACTAACGACACCTGCCTCTGATTGAGAACCATACTAGGCCGAAACAGAAACCAAACATAGAAAAACAAACATAGACTCCCGACCCCAACTCATGCCCTGACCATACTAAATAAAGACAAAACAAAGGAAATAAAGGTCAGAACGTGAGAGTGATGGTTGTGCTGGTAAGTTGAAGTCTCTCTTATATCCAATACTTATTCCCGGCTGTATGTAATAACACTTAAGGTTTGCTGGGCTAAAAATGTAAGAAATAATACATATAAAAACAAAATACAGAATACAGTTTCCTAAGGACTCGAAGTGAAACTGCCACGTCTATCGGTGCCATCTCCATGATCTGCCTGATCACAAAGTTAAACTGTCAAAGCATACTGTTTTGGTTCAGATACAAGCAGAAACTCCACATCATTCATTCTCTTGGTTGTAGAAAAGTGTTAACCTTTCATTTCAAGAGCTATTTGTAGGGGAAAATGGTCTTAGTCCATAGATAATATATAAATATAGAATATTCAGTATATATACCACAATCTGTACTATTTCAGTTTTTTGCTCAATATAAATATTCAATTTCTCTGCAATAATATATGTTCTCTGTCCCTCTCTCTCTCTCTCTGTCTCTCTCTCTCTCTCTCTCTCTCTCTCTCTCTCTCTCTCTCTCTCTCTCTCTCTCTCTCTCTCTCTCTCTCTCTCTCTCTCTCTCTCTCTCTCTCTCTCTCTCTCTCTCTCTCTCTCTCTCTCTCTCTCTCTCAATTCAATTCAAGTGACTTTATTGGCATGGGAAACATGTTGACATTGAATATGACATTTCACATGTTATATTATATCTATATACAGTGTTGCAATGATGTGTAAATAGTTAAAGGGAAAATAAATAAACATAAATATGTGTTGTATTTACAATGGTGTTTGTTCTTCACTGGTTGCCCTTTTCCTGTGGCAACAGGTCACAAATCTTGCTGCTGTGATTGCACACTGTGGTATTTCACCCAATAGATATAGGAGTTTATCAAAATTGGAATTGTTTTCAAAATCTTTGTGGGTCTGTGTAATCTGAGGGAGATATGTGTCTCTAATATGGTCATATATTTGGCAGGAGGTTAGGAAGTGCAGCTCAGTTTCCACTTTATTTTGTGGGCAGTGAGCACATACTGTTGCCTGTCTTCTCTTGAGAGCCAGGTCTGCCTACTGCAGCCTTTCTCAATGGCAAGGCTATGCTCACTGAGTCTGTACATAGTCAAAGCTTTCATTCATTTTGGGTCCATCACAGTGGTCAGGTATCCTGCCACGGTGTATTCTCTGTTTAGGGCCAAATAGCATTCTAGTTTGCTCTGTTTAAAAAAATTGTTTTGTTAATTATTTTCAATGTGTCAAGTAATTATATATATATATTTTCTCTCTCTCTCTCTCTCTCTCTCTCTCTCTCTCTCTCTCTCTCTCTCTCTCTCTCTCTCTCTCTCTCTCTCTCTCTCTCTCTCTCTCTCTCTCTCTCTCTCACTCTATCTTTCTCTCCTTCCAACATGCTAGTTATATAAATATGCTATACCATAACTGTTACAGAACTAAGGAACAATGCTACACTGTAATCACACTGTACCAGCGCTGCCTAACAAATTAATAGATAGCTTCTAGCGTCGCTGAATGTAAAGTGTTGCCTGCCCCACGCTTCCAATAATGGGTGGTGGTAATGGTGAGGGGGTGGGCGGATTGCAATGTATTCTTAAAACCCTTTTCCTTCTTCCTACTTCCATTAATTCTGTCTATTTGGGGCTATTAGTGTGAAGTATCCCTCCACTCCCCCTTTTGGAGGTTGCCATCAGTTACAACCCTACATTGTGCAGCCGGTAGCAGCAGAACACTAATCATTAGCAGGGTGGAAGCCAGGCTCTCTGGGGGGTATCCTTTAACAAATGTCAGGATTGAGCTAGAGGGGAAATTGCTCTCCCAAAGGCGGCCGTACATCAGAGGATCCAAGACAAGAGTAGCGCTGATCCCTCTAAGAGAAGTACACTTTAAAACAAGACTCATGGTGAAATCACTCCTTCTTGCTCTGGTTAGGTGTGAAAACGCTAGTTGAACAGAACAGAAGCGAACAGCACAGCATCTCATTTGCTGGGATATAATTGGATCCCTCAGGTTTTGGTGAGAATTTGCAAAGGGTATGTGGTTGTAGACAAACCTCTGGAACAAAGAGGATGTAGGAAAAAGCAAGAGTATCTTTTGTTAGTTTTAACATAGATATTTTGATATTTTCATGAACATTAATGGGTTGCAATTACATTCATCTGTAGTATTCCAGGTCTCATCCATTAATGGGATTAAAACGTGAAAATATCAATGCTTTCACTTGATTAAAAGCTGCTTGGGTAGTGGGTGACAGACAGACACAGGGAGAATCTCAATTGCATACTCCTCACATCCTCTCTCCTCACCTCAAAACCCATTGGATGAGGAAGCCAGAGGTCCCTCTCTTCTGAACTTCTCCAATGGGTTTTGAGAAGAAGGCAAGGAGAGAGCAGAGAGGACGTGAGGAGTATGCAATTCAAATTTTCCCATTCTCATGGTGATGTTTAGTGAGACATCAGGTGGTCTGGCTTGTGACTTTGACCAAACAGAAGCTCTTCAAAGCCTTCAACAGCGTAGGTGGTCTCTGGTCATCTATTGACCAGACAATGTGCAACAACTTCAATTGCATTTTGATTTGAGACTCTAAGCTGTGTGCCTTTCATCCACACTGGTAGGAGTTTCATACAGGGACTGTAGCAGACTGCCTGGAAGTGCTAATGAGCAATACCTCTTAATGTAATCTCCTTTTAATGAGACTCTTTGTTTTGAGAGTCTTGCTTATTCCAGGCACTAAGGTATGAGTCAGCCTGATACAACAGTCTATGTTGATCTGAGAGGATAGTGGTAAAAACAGGAACTGAATGTAGTTGTAGATGTTAATGACCACTTATAAGAACATATAAGAACAAGTTGTGCATGACGACACGTTTTAATATTTCTAATGCCTTACACTCAATCATGGACACTCTTACTGACAGTTGTTGCTGCTTTGCGTGATGTATTGTTGTCTCTACCTTCTTGCCCTTTGTGCTGTTGTCTGTGCACAATAATGCTTGTACCATGTTTTGTGCTGCTACCATGTTGGGCTGCTGCCATGTTGTGTTGCTATCATGTTGTTGTCATGTTGTGTTGCTACTATGCTCTGTTGTCATGTGTTGCTGCCATGCTGTGTTGATGTCTTAGGTCTCTCTTGTCGTGATGTGTGTTTAGTCCTATATTTTCATTTTATTTTATTTTTAATCCCAGCCCCTGTCCCCGCTGGAGACCTTTTGGTTGGCCGTCATTGTAAATAAGAATTTGCTCTTAACTGATATACCTAGTTAAATAAAGGTTAAATAAAACAATTTTAAAAATATGAGGTAATTCATAGGAAGTGTTACCAATACATGCAATAAGAGCAGCAACACCAAGTGATACAATATTTAAAAGTATATATTTTAAAGAGGCCAACATATATATTTGCATTATTTAACTGATGCTGTTTCAGTTCAGACAATGAACAAAACATTCCTTTTAAGGTGGCTCATGAGATACATGTCCCAGAGAGGTTGTATCAGTGGTTTAGTTACTAAGGGCATGGATACTGAACCAATACCCAAGTAATAGGCCTGTTTGACGTCAGAATAACAGGGATTTGGGTTGTAGCTTCAGTACCCTGAGAGGTACTGGGGGAAACAAAACATTTCCATGTAATTACCTTCAATAATCCTCCAAGTTCTCTCTAAGGTCCCTGAAATAGAACCACTTTAAATCTCACACATTGTTTAAAAGGGCACATTGTGCTCTACCTACAGGGCCTTCAGAAAGTATTCATACCCCTTGACTTATTCCACATTTTGTTGTGTTAAAGCCTGCATTCAAAATGGATTATATAAATCAACATCTCACCTATCTACACACAATACCCCATCATGAAAAACTGCAAACATATTTTTTTTAAATGTTTGCAAATATATTGAAAATGAAATACAGAAATATGTAATTTACGTAAGTATTCACACCCCTTTGCTTAGACACTCCAAATTGAGCTCAGATGAATCCAATTCCCTTTGATCATCCTTGAGATGTCAGTTCAACTTGAGTGGATTCCACCTGTGGCCAATTCAATTGTTTGGACATGATTAAATAAGGTCCCAGAGTTGACAGTCAGAGCAGAAACTAGACCAGAGCAGAAACTATCCCAGTCTGCTATCCCCACATGCTTCAAGATGACCACCATTGTTCCTGTTCCCAAGAAAGCAAGGTAACTGAACTAAATGACTATCGTCCCGTAGCACTCACTTCAGTCATCATGAAGTGCTTTAACCAGTTGAAGCTATGGGGGCGCTATTTCATTATTGGATAAAAAAACGTTCCCGCTTTAAGCGCAATATTTTGTCACGAAAAGATGCTCGACTATGCATATAATTGGCAGCTTTGGAAAGAAAACACTCTGACGTTTTCAAAACTGCAAAGATATTATCTGTGAGTGCCACGGAACTCATGCTACAGGCGAAACCAAGATGAAACCTCAAACAGGAAATGAGCAGAATTTTTGAAGCTCTGTTTTTCTATCGTCTCCTTATATGGCTGTGAATGTGCTGTGAACGAGCTTATGCTCTCTGCCGTTCGTCCAAGATGTCTGCAGCATTGTGACGTATTTGTAGGCATATCATTGGAAGATTGGCCATAAGAGACTACATTTGCCAGGGGTCCGCCCAGTGTCCTTTGTCTAAGTTGGTGCGCAATTCTCAGGTGCAATCATTTTACCATGCCATTCAGAGGGAGAAGCACACTTCCAGGAACTATACATCATTAAAGAGATATGTAGAAAAACACCTTGAGGATTGATTCTAAACAACGTTTGCCATGTTTCAGTCGATATTATGGAGTTATTTTGGAAAAAGTTCGGCGTTTTTATAACTGAATTTTCGTTGTTTTTTGGTAGCCAAACATGACGCAGCTAAATGCTAGTTTTGCTATGGTTGAAAAGCATATTTTTTTAAATCTGAGATGCCAGTGTTGTTAACAAAAGGCTAAGCATGAGAGCTAGCATATTGATTTCATTTCATTTGCGATTTTCATGAATAGTTAACGTTGCGTTATGGTAATGGACTTGAGGCTGTAGGCATGATCCCGGGTCCGGGTTGGCTCGACGCAAGAAGTTAAGAGATGAGTCAAGGATCATATCACCTCCAGCCTACTAGTCACCCTAGACCCACTCCGATTTGCCTACCGTCCCAATAGGGTCTACAGACCATGCAATCGCCATCACACTGCACACTGCCCTATCCTATCTGGACTAGAGGAATGCCTATGTAAGAATGCTGTTAATTGACTACAGCTCAGCATTCAACACCATAATACCCTCTAAACTCATCATTAAGCTTGAGACCCTGGGTCTCGAACCCGCCCTGTGCAACTGGGTCCTGGACTTTTTGATGGGCCGCCCCCAGGCCCAACAGGGGTGAGTTCTCAGCCCTCTCCTGTACTCCCTATTCAACCATGACTGCGTGGCCATGCACGCCTCCAACTCAATCATCAAGTTTGTCAACAAAACAAGGGACCACCCCCCTATCCACATCGACAGGGAAGAAATATTTATTTAACTAGGCAAGTCAGTTAAGAACAAATTCTTATTTTCAATGACGGCCTAGGAATAGTGGGTTAACTGCCTGTTCAGTGGCAGAACGACAGATTTGTACCTTGTCAGCTCGGGGGTTTGAACTTGCAACCTTCCGGTTACTAGACCCACGCTCTAACCACTAGGCTACCCTGCCTCACAGACAAACTGAAATGGTCCACCCACACAGACAGCATGGTAAAAAAGGCGCAACAGTTAAACAGCCATCACTAACATAGAGAGGCTGCTGCCAACATACAGACTCAAATCACTGGCCATTTTAATAAATAGATTTAGTAATGGTATCACTAGTCACTTTAAATAATCCCACTTTAATAATGTTTACATATCCTACATTACTCATCTCATATGTATATACTGTATTTTATACCATCTATTGCATCTTGCCTATGCCGCACGGCTATCCATATATTTATATGTACATATTCTTAAACCATCCCCTTACATTGTGTGTATAAGGTAGTCGTTGTGAACTTATCAGACTACTTGTTAGATATTACTGCACTGTCAGAACATGAAGCACAAGCATTTCACTACACTCGCATTAACATCTGCTAACCATGTGTATGTGACCAATATAATTTGATTTGATTTGATGAAGTCCAAGGAACTGTCCCTAGAACTCAGAGATATAATTGTGATGAGGCAGATATCTGGGGAAGGGTATAAAACAATTTCTAGAGTGTTGAAAGTTTCCAGGAGCAAAGTGGTCTCCATCATTGGGAAATTGAAAACATATGGAACTACCCAGACCTTGGTCAGGGAGGTAACCAAGAACCCAAATTATCACTCTGACAGAACTACAGAGTTCATTGGCTGAAATGGGAGAACCTGTCAGAGAGACAACAGTCTCTACAGCACTTCACAAATCTGGGCTTTATGGTACAGTGGCCAGACGGAAGCAACTCTTGAGAAAAAGGCACATGACAGCACGCCTGGAGTTTGTAAAAATGCACGTGAAAGACTCTGAGATCATAAGGCAAATGGGGTGTGATTAGATCACATGAAATCTTCGGCCTGAATGCAGCGCGCTATGTCTGTAGAAAACCAAGCACAGCTCATCACCTGTCTAACACCATCCCTACCTTGAAGTATGTTGGTGGCAGCATCATGATATGGGGATGCTTTTCAGCAGCAGGGACTGGGAGACTGGCAAGGATCAAGGGAACAATGAATGGAGCCAAATACAGGCAAATCCTTAATGAGAACCTGCTTCAGAAAGCAAACGGCCATAGAATGGGCTGAAGATTTATGTGACAAATGAACAGTTAGCCCAAGCATACAGCCAAAGCAATGCTGAAATGGCTTCAGAACAAGAATGTGAAAGTCCTTGAGTGGTCCAGCCAAAGCCTTGAAGATTGCTGTTCACTGCCACTCCCCATCTAACTGAACAGAGATTTGAGAAAATCTGCAAGGAAGAATGGGAGAAAATCCCCAAATCCAGAAAAGCAAAGCTGATACAGACATACCCAAGACAACTCAAAGCTGATCCAGACATACCCAAGACAACTCAAAGCTGATCCAGACATACCCAAGACAACTCAAAGGTGATCCAGACATACCCAAGACAACTCAAAGGTGATCCAGACATACCCAAGACAACTCAAAGCTGATCCAGACATACCCAAGACAACTCAAACCTGATCCAGACATACCCAAGACAACTCAAAGGTGATCCAGACATACCCAAGACAACTCAAAGGTGATCCAGACATACCCAAGACAACTCAAAGGTGATCCAGACATACCCAAGACAACTCAAAGCTGATCCAGACATACTCAAGACAACTCAAACCTAATCCAGACATACCCAAGACAACTCAAAGCTGATACAGACATACCCAAGACAACTCAAAGCTGATACAGACATACCCAAGACAACTCAAAGCTGATCCAGACATACCCAAGACAACTCAAAGGTGATCCAGACATACCCAAGACAACTCAAAGCTGATCCAGACATACCCAAGACAACTCAAAGGTGATCCAGACATACCCAAGACAACTCAAAGGTGATCCAGACATACCCAAGACAACTCAAAGCTGATCCAGACATACCCAAGACAACTCAAACCTGATCCAGACATACCCAAGACAACTCAAAGGTGATCCAGACATACCCAAGACAACTCAAAGCTGATCCAGACATACTCAAGACAACTCAAACCTAATCCAGACATACCCAAGACAACTCAAAGCTGATACAGACATACCCAAGACAACTCAAAGCTGAACCAGACATACCCAAGACAACTCAAACCTAATCCAGACATACCCAAGACAACTCAAAGCTGATACAGACATACCCAAGACAACTCAAAGCTGTAATCGCCGCCAAAGGTGTTTTTTGCAAAGTATTGACTCAACATTTATGCAAATGCGATACTTAATTATCAACAAATGTGCAAACATTTCTAAAAACATGTTTTCACTTTGTCAATATGGGTTATTGTGTGTAGTTGGGTGAGACAAAACATTTCTGTATGGACCTCACTTTTTGCACAAGGGTTTTGTCATGCTGAAACAGGAAAGGGTCTTCCCCAAACTGTTGCCACAAAGTTAGAAGCACAGAATCATCTAGAATGTCACATATGCTGTAGTGTTAAGATTTCCATTCATTGGAACTAAGGGGCCTAGCCCGAACCATAAAAAACAGCCCCAGATCATTATTCCTCCTCCACCAGACTTTACAGTTTGCATCATGCTATGGTGCAGGTAGCGTTCTGCTGGCAAACCCAGATTCGTCCATCAGACTGCCAGATGATGAAGCGTGATTCATCACTCCAGAGAACACGTTTCCACTGCTCCAGAGTCCAATGGCGGTGTGCTTTACACCAACCACTGCGCATGGTGATCTTAGGCTTGAGTGCTCACTGAGCTCTTCAGTAAGGCCATTCTACTGCCAAAGCAAATGTCTTTGGAGATTACATGGCTCTGGTGCTCGATGTTATACACCTGTCAGCAATGGTGTGGCTGAAATAGCTGAATCCACTCATTTGAAGGGGTATCCACACACTTTTGTATATATAGTATGTCCCAAAGAGGTTGTATCACTGTGAAAAAAACATTCTTAATGTGGAATAAGGCAAGGGGTATAAATACTTTCTGAAGGCACTGTATGTCTCTGAGAACAAGTCTGCACCCACACCAGCTCTCTCAAGAGTATGATTGCCCTCCCTTACACCAGCAAATAATAGTCTTTCAAATGGTGAGTGATTCTCTTATTGACAAAGGAATGATACGCATCTCTCAGAGGAGAAAGGGCCTCCGCTATGCATATTCTCCAATCACTCTGTAGTCTATCTACAATATACACCTGTCTGATCCTCTCCTCTGCCACCTCTCTTTCAGGCTGCATCGTCACCTGCTCATTACTGACACCCAGCTGCCAATGACACAAACATTATCTAAAAACACCAGCCCCCCCATCCACACCTCCTGCCTCCTCCCCTCGCCCGCCCACCATAGTCATGGCTCCTACCTTCCTCCCCCATCCCCCCACCATAGTCATGGCTCCTAACTCCCTCCCCCATCCCCCCACCATAGTCATGGCTACTAACTCCCTTCCTCTCCCATCCCCCCACCATAGTCATGGCTCCTAACTCCTTCCTCCCCCATCCCCCCACCATAGTCATGGCTCCTAACTCCCTTCCTCCCCATCCACCCAGCATAGTCATGGCTCCTACCTCCCTTCCTCCCCCATCCCCTACCATAGTCATGGCTCCTACCTTCCTCCCCCGTCCCCACCATAGTCATGGCTCCTACCTCCCTTCCTCCCCCATCCCCCCACCATAGTCATGGCTCCTACCTCCCTTCCTCCCTCATCCCCCCACCAAAGTCATGGCTCCTACCTCCCTTCTTCCCCCATCCCCCTACCATAGTCATGGCTCCTACCTCCCTTCCTCCCCCATCCCCCCATCATAGTCATGGCTCCTACCTCCCTTCCTCCCCCATCCCCCCATCATAGTCATGGCTCCTACCTCCCTTCCTCCCCCATCCCACCACCAAAGTCATGGCTCCTACCACTCTCCCCCGTCCCCCCACCAAAGTCATGGCTCCGACCTCCCTCCCCCCGTCCCCCCACCATAGTCATGGCTCCAACCTCCCTTCCTCCCCGTCCCCCCACCATAGTCATGGCTCCTACATCCCTCCCTCCCCATCCCCCACCATAGTCATGGCTCCTACTACCTCCCTTCCTCCCCCATCCCCCCATCATAGTCATGGCTCCTACCTCCCTTCCTCCCCCATCCCCCCATCATAGTCATGGCTCCTACCTCCCTTCCTCCCCCATCCCACCACCAAAGTCATGGCTCCTACCACTCTCCCCCGTCCCCCCACCAAAGTCATGGCTCCGACCTCCCTCCCCCGTCCCCCCACCATAGTCATGGCTCCAACCTCCCTTCCTCCCCGTCCCCCCACCATAGTCATGGCTCCTACATCCCTCCCTCCCCCATTCCCCCACCATAGTCATGGCTCCAACCTCCCTCCCCCGTCCCCCCACCATAGTCATGGCTCCTACCTCCCTTCCTCCCCCATCCTCCCCACCATAGTCATGGCTCCTACCTCCCTCCTCCCCCATCCCCCCAACATAGTCATGGATCCTACCTCCCTTCATCCCCCATCCCCCCACCATAGTCATGGCTCCTACCTCCCTTCCTCCCCCATCCCCCCACCATAGTCATGGCTCATACCTCCCTTCCTCCCCCATCCCCCTACCATAGTCATGGCTCCTACCTCCCTTCCTCCCTCATCCCCCCACCAAAGTCATGGCTCCTACCTCCATTCTTACCCCATCCCCCTACCATAGTCATGGCTCCTACCTCCCATCCCCCCACCATAGTCATGGCTCCTACCTCCCTTCCTCCCCCATCCCCCCACCAAAGTCATGGCTCCGACCTCCCTCCCCTGTCCCCCCACCATAGTCATGGCTCCAACCTCCCTCCCCCGTCCCCCCACCATAGTCATGGCTCCTATCTCCCTTCCTCCCCCATCCCCCCACCATAGTCATTGCTCCTACATCCCTTCCTCCCCCGTCCCCCCACCATAGTCATGGCTCCAACCTCCCTCCCCGTCTCCCCACCATAGTCATGGCTCCTACCTCCCTTCCTCCCCCATCCCCCCAGCAGCCAGCATAGTCATTGCTCCTACCTTCCTCCCCCATCCCCCCACCATAGTCATGGCTCCTACCTCCCTTCCTCCCCCATCCCCCACCATATTCATGGCTCCTACCTCCCTTCCTCCCTCATCCCCCCACCAAAGTCATGGCTCCTACCTCCATTCTTACCCCATCCCCCTACCATAGTCATGGCTCCTACCTCCCATCCCCCCACCATAGTAATGGCTCCTACCTCCCTTCCTCCCCCATCCCCCCACCAAAGTCATGGCTCCGACCTCCCTCCCCCGTCCCCCACCATAGTCATGGCTCCAACCTCCCTCCCCCGTCCCCCCACCATAGTCATGGCTCCTACCTCCCTTCCTCCCCCATCCCCCCACCATAGTCATGGCTCCTACATCCCTTCCTCCCCCGTCCGCCCAGCATAGTCATGGCTCCTACCTCTCTCCCCCCGTCCCCCCAGCATAGCCATGGCTCCTACCTTCCTCCCCCGTCCCCCACTATCGTCATGGCTCCTACCTCCCTTCCTCCCCCATCCCCCCACCATAGTCATGGCTCCTATCTCCCTTCCTCCCCCATCCCCCCACCATAGTCATGGCTCCTACATCCCTTGCTCCCCGTCCCCCCACCATAGTCATGGCTCCAACCTCCCTCCCCATCCCCCCACCATAGTCATGGCTCCTACCTCCCTTCCTCCCCCATCCCCCCAGCAGCCAGCATAGTCATTGCTCCTACCTTCCTCCCCCATCCCCCCACCATAGTCATGGCTCCTACCTCCCTTCCTCCCCCATCCCCCACCATATTCATGGCTCCTACCTCCCTTCCTCCCTCATCCCCCCACCAAAGTCATGGCTCCTACCTCCATTCTTACCCCATCCCCCTACCATAGTCATGGCTCCTACCTCCCATCCCCCCACCATAGTAATGGCTCCTACCTCCCTTCCTCCCCCATCCCCCCACCAAAGTCATGGCTCCGACCTCCCTCCCCCGTCCCCCCACCATAGTCATGGCTCCAACCTCCCTCCCCCGTCCCCCCACCATAGTCATGGCTCCTACCTCCCTTCCTCCCCCATCCCCCCACCATAGTCATGGCTCCTACATCCCTTCCTCCCCCGTCCGCCCAGCATAGTCATGGCTCCTACCTCTCTCCCCGTCCCCCAGCATAGCCATGGCTCCTACCTTCCTCCCCCGTCCCCCCACTATAGTCATGGCTCCTACCTCCCTTCCTCCCCCATCCCCCCACCATAGTCATGGCTCCTATCTCCCTTCCTCCCCCATCCCCCCACCATAGTCATGGCTCCTACATCCCTTGCTCCCCGTCCCCCCACCATAGTCATGGCTCCAACCTCCCTCCCAATCCCACCACCATAGTCATGGCTCCTACCTCCCTTCCTCCCCCATCCCCCCAGCAGCCAGCATAGT